>NW_006408644.1:7420794-7460005 GCF_000296735.1 Chrysochloris asiatica | reverse complement strand
GTAGTGAGGTTGGCCCAGGATCGAACATTGTTTCGTTCTGCTGTGCATGGGGTCGCTATGAGTCGGTTCCGACTCGATGGCACCTGACAACAACAATAACAACAGCACTCTACAACAAAAAGACAAATAACCCAATTAAAAAATGGGCACAGGACATGAGCAGACACTTCACCAAGGAGGAGATCTGGGCAGCCAACAAACATATGAAGAAATGTTCACGATCACCAGCGATCAGAGAAATTCAAATCAAAACAACAATGACGTATCATCTCACACCAGCAATCAGCAAAGATCAAAAAAGCACAGGACAATAAATGCTGGCGGGGATGTGGAGAGACTGGGACCCTCCTACATTGCTTGTGGGACTGCAAAATGGTCCAACCTCTCTGGAAAGCAGTATGGCACTTCCTCAGAAGGTTGGAAATAGAAATATCGTATGACCCAGCAATTTTTCTACTTGGTATTTACCCACAAGAAATACGAGCCATAACACAAACAGATATTGCACACCAATGTTCATAGAAGCACTATTTACAAAAAAATGGAGACAGCCAAAATGCCCATCAATTGAAGAATGGATAAACAAACTGTGGTACATACACACAATGGAATACTACGCTACCTTGAAGAACAAGCTGCAAGCCATCGTAAAACCTTGAGGACATTATGGTGAGTGAAATTAGTTAGTCACAAAAGGTGAAATACTGCATAAGACCATTATTGTAAAAGACTAAGAAAAAGAAGGCACCTAAAAGGGGGGGGGGGATCTAAATATACCAGTGCTGATCACCACTATGTATGGGATGAGAGGTGGGGAGGGAGAAGAAGAAAGAGCACAGGGTAGGGAATAGACACAGGAGAGCCTGGGAGCTGAGGGGGGGTGGAGCAGGGGAGGCTGGCAATACACAAGAAGTGGGAAGGAAAAAGAACAACAGGGAGGATGGGAGAGCTGTTGGGCAGGTTTGCATGGGCTAGGTGGGACAGAGCTAAATGATAAGGTATGCACAACCCTGGAATAACAAGGCTTCAGGATACAGGGACTAAGGCAGGGCTTGAAAGGGGAAAAAAGGGGAATAATGTTAGGATGCTTGGCTATCTTTTGAATCTTGGTCTCCCTTGCCTACCATTGTGAAATAGACACTGGGGGGGGGGGGAGGACAGCCAGAAACATCACAACAGAAAATATGTGGGCCCATATCGAGCCTATAACTAACTGGAATACCTAGGAGGGGAGGCTGGAAACTGTCCAGACCCAAAATGGCAGGGGCCTGTGATGGCATGGACAGATGGAGTGGCTGGGGACACGGGACTCAGGGCGGGAGAGGAGCTGTTTGCTGACAGCCAGGGGGGTAGGGCGGGCCTGTGGGGTATATCCTTTGGTTATTTGATGATGCACGGAGGAGATTTTAATCATTGCAATGAAATGAAATAAGATAGGATGAATGTGAAGCTAAAGTGGGACAGAGGCAAATAATGATGTATGCAAAACCTTGGAACAGCAGGGTTCTGGGATACAGAAACTGAGATATGGTTTGAATGGGGAAAAGGGGGGAAATAATGTTAAGATGCTTGGCTGTCTGTTGAATCTTGGTTCCCCTGGCATACAGATATAAAATAGACACTGGAGGGGGAAAGAAAGGAATAGCCAGAAATACCACCATAGAAAGCTTGTAAGTCCATCTTCTGCCTATAACTGATTGGAATACCTAAAATGGGAATACAACATGCCCAGCGAAGGAGGCTTCCTGCAGAGCCTCTGTGTTACACAAGACCATAGGTGGAATCCTGAACAGCATCCAGAATCTTCTGAGGGGAAATTTCCACTTGAAAGGACAAGCAGACCAGCGTGGAGTGGCCAGAACAACAGAAGATACTTCCTGAAAGAAAGACTGACAGGAAAAATACAAAACAGCATAGACAGACCAACTGATTACTACAAGAACAAACAAGTGGCTCACCCAGGAGACATCAAGGCAAGAGGTCAGGTCCCCCTCAGGGCAAATACCCTTCTAAGACTAAAGCTCAATGGGAATGCATGCTCTGATTGGTGATCACATTAGTCACTGATAAGGGGAAGTGAGGGAAAAACAGCAATGAGGCTGCGAGCTAAGCCCTACAACGCTCAATAGACTCCTGCAAACCCGGATGGAGACCTGGTTGGCTAGCGGTATGCCAAGTCCAGGGGACTCTTGGACCCAGAGTCAGCGACATAGCCACAGAGGACTAGAGTGGAGAGTGAAGCATCCAGCTGGTAAGAAGAGAGGGCACATACATAAGTACACCCACCCACACTTGCAGATAATACCACTTGACCTGGCTTCAATGGCTAGATGATCAGAGCTCAAACAGAAGAAGAGGGAAAAAAGAATCTGATACAGTTTGATGAACTTGACATACACCTATGGAAGCAGTGAACGAATCTTGACAGCGAGGATCATTTCCACCTCCTCCGCACACGGACAGTACAGCGATAGGCAACTTGGACATTGGCTACCCAGAATGGGGGGGCTACAGAGGCAAGAAGTGACTGGCTTACAAGCTTTCAAGAAGGAACCTAGATCCAGAGGGCGTGGAGCAAGGTAGAATCTCCACTGAGTAGTATCCATTCTGCCTAGTCAGGACTGATGAAAGGAGATGAGGATTGGTCTTTTGCGATACAACAGCAAATAATTGTATCAGGTCTGATTTAAGGGCTGGAAATGTAAAGGTAGATGTTTTGGGGCAAAGGGAGGGGAGTGATTAACCTTGCAGTCTAGGAGCAGAGGTCCCTGGGACCATCAAAGGAGAAGAGTGGAGAACGGAACCCTACCCAGAGAAACAGTGATGCCAGGGATGGAGGCAGAGACGATGACATGGGGACATGGAGCGGCTGGAGACTTTGGACCCAGAGAGGGAGAGTGGTGGTATGCCAATGACCGGGGAGCAGGCTTGCAGGGTATATACCCTTTGGTTGATGGATGATGCATGGAAGGGACTGTAAGCATTGCAAGGAAACGATACACAACGGGATCAATGTGAAGCCGGTGTCCTCCCATGTAAACTATCATGTAATTCACAATAAAGCATTACCAAACAAAAAAAAAGTACCATGGACTGCCAGAAGAATAAACTAATCTGTGTTGGAAGAAGTACAGCTAGAATGCTACTTAGAGACCTGGATGGTGAGACTTCATCTCTCATACTTTGGACTTGTTCTCAGGAAAGACCAGTCCCAGGAAAATGACATCATGCTTGGTACAGTAGGGGGTCAGTGAAAAAGAGGAAGACCACCAACAAAAGGGACTGATACAGCAGCAGCAGGAATGGACTCAAACATAACAGTAATTGTGAGGATGGTACAAGACCCAGCAGTGTTCTTTTCTGTTGAACACAGGGTTGCTATTAGTTGGAACTAACTTGATGGCACCTAACAACTCAGAATTATATAGCTACTAAAATTGGGGAACAAAATTACTCTTTTGGATTAGTCATGATGGTCAGAAAATCAACATGTTAAGTGACAGAGAACGTAAGGGAGGGAAATCCTAGTCTTCTCTTGTTAATAAACTGGTAATTAGGCTAAATCAGAAACCAATAATAATTAGGCTCAATAATCAATTCCTGAATAGATCAAGATTTCACATAGAAGCTAAAGGTCAGTGTTACATACATACCTGTCTAGACCCCTGGGGACCAACAGCCCCCATGTTAATTGGCCCTGGACCCTGGATTCCACCAGGCATAGGGCCTCTAGGGCCAGGGACTGGGCCTCTTGTATCCAAGCCTCTGGCTTCCATTCCTCTGACTTCCATGGCACGGGCCTCCATTGCACGTGCCTCCATTGCACGTGCCTCCATTGCACGGGCTTCCATTCCTCTTGCCTCCATGGCTCGGGCCTCCATCCCTCGTGCATCCATTCCTCGGGGATCTCTTCCACCTATAAAGTTGTAAACAAACTTTTGTAATGCTACTAACCTTTACTGCAAGAAGAACCAATTGTCAAAGTGAAGGTAGAAATCTATTCCTCTAGTCACATCTCCTCCCAAATATGAGACTGCTTTCTCCTCCTCAGTTTCTTAAGTATGCAAATAAACCTTAAAAATGCTTGCCAACCATATAAGCAGGCTTCAAAAAGTTCATGGGAAAATGGAAGTTTTCCATAAAACTTAAAAAAAAATTTTTTTTTACATTTTATTATGAACAACTGAATGACAATTTCCAGAGCAGATCATCAGCAATTCAGACACATTTTATTTCATCTCATTGACTGCAATTCCCACAATGAAACTTCAGTTGTCTCACTTCATCTGTTTCCTATTTCCATTCTTCTTTCTTTTCTAACCCTCCCAAATGTTGTCCTTGGGTTAATGCTACCCTTTTTATCTCTAATAGTTGATCATTCTAAGCAGTGCATACCTCCCTAGTCTTATTGTTCCCTTTGTTGTTGTTGTTGTTAAGTACTGTTTAATCGGTTACGACACACAGTAACCCTGTATAAGGTTTCCAAGGAGCAACTTATGAATTTGAAGCACCGACCTTGCAGTTCAAACCAACCTTGCAGTCCAAACCGACTTTGTAGTCCAGTGCATTATCTCACAACACCAGACCTACTATTTAGCTGAAAACTGAAACATAAGGGAGTGTTCATTTATAGACCTGAGGTTCTACCAGTCTCTACGTAAGCCTGGTCTTTTGTTGATTTTGAGTTTTGTTCCACATTTTTCTCCCACTTTATCTAGGACCTTCTAATGTGATCCCCTTGAGAGCAGTTGAAGCCTCCTTGTATTTCTCTAGACAGGCAAGGCCATTATCAGCACACAATTTACCAGTTCACCTTGTGAAGAGGACTCATCTTACCTCTGCCATCTAAGGATGGACCCCTCTGATCCATAATGGGTCCTCTTGGTTCTGCCATTAAAGGTCTGGGTTCTGTTAATGGCCCTCCCCTCATCTCATGTGGTGGTGGGCCACGGTTGTCATGGCCAGGGACATGGTGCATTGGTGGACCCTGATGGGGTGGTCCCATGTAACCTCTAAAGATGGAGAAAAATGTTGTATTTTAAAACAACACAATACAAACAGAGAACAAACCAAGAAATGAATAAGTAAAGCCAATAAATTGATACAAACATCAGTGTACTAAGGCTAACAAGATAATAAAACAAACAGGCTGAAGAAAAACAAGAGATATAAATTCACACATTCTATAATTTCATATTTGGTTGGGGCACTCATAATTAGGGGGGAATGAATGAATATTCATTATATATAAAATGAGGCAACACCATACAGTGATAAAGAATATGGGTTCGGGATTCATATTATATGGGCTCAAATCTGGGCTCTATCACTTATTAGCTGTGGGTTCTTGGACACATCTACTTCTCCACACCTCAGTTTCTTTAGTTATAAAACAGATCTAATAGTAACTGGGTTGTTGTGTGATTTAATGAGATGAGGCTTTCTGCTCCTGTAAAGATTTACAGTCTTGGAAACCCTGTTCAGGGTCGCTATGGGTTGGAACCGACTCCACGGCACTTAACAACAAGTACTTAAAGTCAGAGGCACCTACGTATTCCATTAATACCAATTATTATTATTGCTATAATATCACTACTACCATTAAACAAGGAGTCCTGGTATAGTGCTGTAGGATAAGCACTGGACTGTAAGGTAAGTTTGAACTGTAAAGTCCCTCCTCGGAAACCTTGTTAAAGGATCACTGAGTCGGAACTGACTCAATGGCACCTAACAACAACAACCACCATTAAACAATACATGGTTTCCCTGTTCAGGTATTTGTGCTAGAATTTCTGATTTCTGACACAGTAGAGTCAGTGTTAGCTCAAAATGATATATTCAACTATATAGTTCTACCTTAGGAGAAGTACTTAGCCTTGGAAGGTGGCTATGAATATTTGTCTTTTGAAGTAGGCAAGCAGGTACAACTAGTACTGAAAATCTTCACTCTCAAAGCAAGGGACTGTTCGAATTTCTCCAATCTTTTCCTGTGTACTGCTTACCTAGGCTCAACCTCTCCAGTTACAGTAAGTAAAGTGCCTCCACGTGGGTCATTTGGGGCATCTCCTAACAAGCCTCGAGGAGTTGGAACATTGGCAGGCAAGGGTCCTCGCTGCATAGCTGCTCTGGGATCTTGCATCGGCACTGACAGGGAAACAAACGAGGAGTTACTGCTGTGAAGGACAAATAAGGGAACAAGAAATGACTCTATATACCACTGACAACGTAATTCAGACACCTTAGAGTGGGTGAAACCTCACCACAGCAGAATCCTCTTGCAGCTCAAGAACAGAAGCAGGGTGAAGGCAGAATCTGTACCATGTCAGAGGTATGGATGGAATTATATAAAGAGCAAACTGGGATGCAACCTGCCAAAGACTAGCACTGAAACCGGAAGAGACTTAGGCTCCTGGTTTTCCTTATAATCAATCTTAGTTCAAGAACCAAAGTCACAAAAGAAGTAGGGTCTTGGCATATATGAACACTGGGAAGTCTCTCCAAGAACCCGCTGTCTCCTTACAGACTGCTATTCCATCCAAGCCTCCTGACACCAGTAGAGAGGGAGTACAGCCTCGGACAGATGCCCATATCATCCATGTTCTCTGCCCTGTGTGAAGAGGTCAATCTTAGGCTTGTGGTCCCAACAAGAAAAAAATCAAAAACAAAAACCCAAAACACTACCCTTTTGGGTTCTGAACGTGAGGATGACTGCCAAGCAGTTCTTTTCCTCTCAACGTCCCACCCTGAACACCACAAGCAAGAGGAAACCCGCAGATACAATGGGTACCTTGAACTCGCTCAATTGATGCAGGCCCGGCGGGTCCCACGGGCGAGTGCTGTAGGGTTCCTAGGTAAGCATTAAGTTCAAAAGGAGAAACAGCAGGCACTTAAAATAGCTTGCATGCACACGCAAACACATATACATACAAAGACTAGAGATTTAGACAAGTAAGTTAAAAAGTCATGAGTTCATTAGCTTGTTTAAGGCTACAAAATCTTTTGTTCCTTTGGATTTCTGAAACACAGTTTGACAGGTAGTTTCCAAGGTAAAACTTGTGGATGGATGATTTATTTGGGCATAAATACTAGTCATTTCCAATTGTCACCTCTGCTACTATTATGTTTTCCCCCAAATCTCATTGATGTCATTAAAAATAAGTAAATAAAAAGATGGCTTTGAATCACTAATTAAATAAGGAATAAAAACATATTTTCACAAGCAAAACATGAAAGGAAGTGCACTGAATTTGGAAGGTGAAATTAAATCTGGAGAAGCCAAAACAGAAATGAGGCCGTACTATTTTCACCATTTTTCAAAGCACAAAAACTGCTATCCAAGAAATATTACATGGGGAAATGCAGTGGGTGAGCTTTTGGTAAGCAAAGAGACTATCATTCCACAAGAAATACTCAACCACAGACAGGTCTTTGATAATAAATATGACAACAGCAAACAAATACTAATGAGATGATAAAGGCATAACACCTTAAACACAGGTGTTAGAAAGCAAGAAAAACTATCTTCTCACTGTCCCATTTCACCATTACCAATGAAAAGAATCATTGTTGTTATTAGTTGACATCAAGTCAATTCTGACTCAGAGCAACCTATAGATTCTAGTGAAACCAGAACAAACTGGACACAAATTGAAAGATGCTTGCTTCCTCTGCTGGGTACTGGGGAAAAAACAAGCTTGAAAAAAACCCAGCTCATTTTGTCTCTTCAGGAAGACATCCCTGATATACCTTCAAAATTTGAGTCATTTCCCTTGCCTTGTGGATGTTGGTTTCCCATGCCTACTACTGTAAAACATGTGTGATAAAAATAATTATTGGGAATTATGATTTCAGAAAGCTTATAAGCCTACCTTCAGCCAATAACTGATTGGATTTGCTTTAAAAAGGGAGTTAGAATTTGCCCAGAGAAAGAGGCTTCTTGTTAATTCTTTGTAGAGTATGTAGCCTTAGGTGGAATCCTGAGCCCCATCCAGAACCTTCTGTATTGGAACACTCCCATTTGAAAAGACATGCAGACCAACCCAGAACTACTAGAAGAAAAGATTCTTATTTAAAGTAAAACTTGCAGAAAACAGTGGACTGTTTGCCTTTTTGAGTTTCAAGCAAGTTGTTGCTTTGGAGGCAGCAAGGCAAAAAAGTCAGCCCATCAGGGAAAACCTCCTTCTAGGACTGAAAGTTAATGGGAACCCCCAAGCAGTCTAGTTAATAAGCTCACTGGTGACCACCTGGGTCTACATATGAGTGGAATAGGGGAAATGCAGCAATGAAGACACTGGCTGAGTTTGGACATGTTCCATTGTCACCCATTGACCTTGAGATGAGAGAGGGGAGGACTGGCTGGCTGCTCTGAAGTTTAGGAAGCTGTATGAACCCCTGAGCTTATGGACACTGACCTAGCCTTTGGGGGCAAGACTTGAGAGTAAAGGGGCTAGTTGGTCTGAAGTGCAGGGAGGTATATGTGAACTCTCAAACTTGTAGCTGGTACCCATTTGACCTAGCTTGGATGGCTAGGGCTTAGCTAACTAAAACCTAATCAGATGAAGATAAAGATATTTGATACTGTGAGCAATTATAATTGCTACAATTTGATGAACTGGATTTTTGCTCATGGGTGCAGCTGCTCAAAATTCCAACTGGAAAGGAAGATTCTTCCTATCAAGGAATATGCTTGGCTACTCAGTGTACTGGGTTGACAGGACAGGCAATTTACACATTGGCTATCAAAAATGGGGGCTATAAAGGAGTTCTGGTGTGGTGCTGTGGGTTAATGCACGAGACTGCAAAGCTGTTTGAACTGCAAGGATGGCAGTTCAAGCTCACCAGCTGTTCCTCAGAAACCCTATCCAGGGTCACTATGGGTCGGAACCGACTCGATAGCACTTAACAACAACATAAAGGAATGAACTGGCTGGCTAACAAGCTTTCATGGGTGTACTTAACTTCAGACTGAGTCAGGTAAAGTAGAATCCCCACTGAATAGTTTTCCTCTTTTCCAGATGGGTCTGGTGAAAAGGGATGTGGGACGATGCTGATAGGATTTAATGATTCAATTGTGAGTAACTGTTAGTAGGATTAATTGTGAACGTCAAAACTGAAATTGTAGATGTGTAACTAAAAGGGGGAATAGTTAGTTTTCATTTCAGGAACAGACGATCCCAGGACCATCAAGAAGGAAGAGCAGGAGTGGAGCGTGAGATCCCTACCTTGAAAAGCGGTGACAGCAGAGACGGTGGCAGAGGCGGTGGCATGGAAAGACAGAGCAGCTCTAGGCCCATGGATTGAGTAAGGCCATGTGCCTGCGGGCAGGAAGCTG
Source organism: Chrysochloris asiatica (assembly GCF_000296735.1). Taxonomy (NCBI): domain Eukaryota; kingdom Metazoa; phylum Chordata; class Mammalia; order Afrosoricida; family Chrysochloridae; genus Chrysochloris; species Chrysochloris asiatica. Next base: position 7,450,674 of record NW_006408644.1, on the reverse strand, counting down.
GCTTGCAGAATGTGCCCTTTGGACATTTAAATGAATATATATTTTTTGTTTTGTATGTGTATCAAATATTTTTTCTTTGTTCATTGGTGAAATATAAAATGTAAATGGGGAACCACAGGGAAGAAGTAGGATAACTGTTATTGCAGGGAGGAGATTGTAATCATTGATATGAAACAAAGTGTATGATCTGTTGAATTTGTAAAGCTGATGAGCTTGTCTATTAACTTTCACTCAATTCACAATAAAAAGTTAAAGAAATATATAAATCATTTCCATGTGTTAATTTTTGACCAGAAAGGTGAGAGAAGAAGGAAGATAATTTATGGAAATATGTATTAAAAAGCTCAAGCTGAAGTCTGAGTGTATGGCCCTTGGTTATCCTTCAGGTCTGGAACTGAATTCACCTCTGTGGCTTGATTTTCAGGCAAGTAAAAGATAGGTATACAGTTGGGACAACAACACTAGTGAGGAATGCATACCATAGAATGGTCAACCAAAGATCAAAAGGGTAGCAGGTATCATAGGGAAAAATCCATAAGGTGAGGAAAGAAAGAGAAAGGGTGGGGAAAGTCCAGTGTCATCTTTTCTCATCACAGAGGCACAACGAATAAGAGTGTTGTTCTTGTTGTTAGGTGCTATCAAGGCAGTTTCAACTCAAAGTGATCCCATGCGCAACAGAATGAAACACTGTCTTGTCCTGCGTCACCCTCACCATTGTTACACTTGAGCCCACTGCTGCTGCCACTGTGCCAATGCATCTCATAGTAGAGTAGAGGGCATTAAAGAATGCTTTTAGAAGTTAATAGAAACAGTGTGGAGTGTCAGAAAGCAGATAAGCTTTGCAGTCAGAGGCTTCTGAATCCTAAACTCTAGCACTTACTACCTGGAAGAGAAGATGAGAACACCAAGAAGTCCAGTCCACATTAATCAGACATTAGTATTTATTTACCTGTCCCTTTGAATAAGTAACTTAGAAATCCTGAGCTTCTATCTCTTTATCTGTAAAACTGAGGTGCTGCCACCTAACTCCTGAAGTTCTTCAAGAAGATTAACGGGCCTGGCTATGGTACACACTCAAGATTATCATGGAGTTCCTTCTCTTCTCAGCCTCTCTTCTCCTAACATTGTTTTCAACCAAGTCACTGCATCTTCTTTTCCTTCAAGCTCCCATAACATGGAAAACAAGGTAAATATTTTTGAGTGACTACAATTGCTACATATAGTGTTACTGCCATCATACAACAGACACTTAGCAAGTAAGTATCATAGACTGATGACCCCCTACCAGTTTTCCTTACTAAGTCAACAGACATCCTCAGGAGAGAGAGAACATGGCAATATAAATTAAATAGAAACAAAGGATCCATTAGCTTTATCCTCCATTCTTACAGAGCTGGGCTCTAAAGCACTAGGTAGAAAGTATAGACCAGTGCTATCCAACAGAACTTTCAAAATGATGGAAACGTTCTGTATCTGCACTTTCCAGGGCAGTATCCATTAGCTACATGGGACTATTAAGTATTTGGAGTAGCTAGTGTGACTCTGGAACTGAATTTTAAGTTTTACTTAATGTTAATTAATTTAATATTTAAATAGCCACATGTGGTTAGTGGCTTCTATATTTGACAGTGTAGGAAAAGATCAGAGTACCAACTCCAGTTCACATTAATCAGACATTAATATTTATTTACCTACCCTCATGGCTCAACTTTCGGCCAAACAACAGACAAGCCTAACCTGAGCAATAACACTGGGCAGGTAGGCAGTCCTTAGAACAATCAACCATATGAGATCAAAAGGGCAGCATTTTCCAAGAAACAATGATCAGAAGACAGGAAGGGAAAAAGGTAGACAAAAGGGAATGGGAAATATAAGGAGGAAGTGAGATGAGTGCTGTTACATAGTGGGATTTGCATTCAATGTCATGAAACAAAATAGGTATGGATTGTTAAATGGAAAACCAATTTGCTCTGTAAACTTTCACTCAAATCACAATAAATTTTTTAAAAATATATATTTACCTTGTCCCCGCTCCAAGGCCACTGCTCCACTTCCTGGCATTCCAACTTGGGCCTGCATTCCCCCTAGAAGAAGCAGGGGGAAAAAAAATTAATGGGTTAGGACACTGAATGCATTTATACTTTTCCTCATTCAGCCCACAAGCAGAATCTATGGAAAAAGATCCTAACTATCATTAAGCAATGTAGTCTATACAGAAGATGGAATTACTTTATGCTATCTCTGGGTGGTACAAATGGTTGTATATACTTGACTGCTAACCAAATAGTTGTCAGCTTGAGTCCACTCAGAGGTACTTCAAAAAGCAAAGGCTGGTGATCTACTTCTAAAAAAACAGTTCTACTCTGACATACATAGGGTCACCACAAGCGGGAGTAGACGCAATGGCAAATGGGTTGGTTTAAAAAAAAAAGATTTTATGCTAAAGTACTTTTTAAAAAGTGAGTTAAATAAGAATACATAGTCTTACTGACTACCACAACCTTGGCAGGGAGCTCCACTGTAATATAGGAAAACTATGTCCGGTATCCAGTAGAGTCTTAATGGAGGCAGTATTGCTCCCAGGTAATTTTGTAAATGTGTGAGTATACTGTTTTGGTTGTGAGAATGATTTTGTGGGAGGTGTATTACTGGTATTTACTGAGAAGGTATACAAAGTCAAAAACCAAACCCCTGTCATTGAGTTGATTTCAACTCATAGCAACCTTATATAGGATTTCCAAGATCATAAATCTTTAAGGGAGCATACAGCTTCATCTTTCTCCTGGCATGGCTGGTGGGTTTGAACCACCTATCTTGTGGCCAGCCGTCCAATACTTATCCCACAGCGCCATCAAGGCTCCTTGAGAAGATACCAAGGACACTAAAAATAAAAAAAAAAAAAAAAAGCAAAAACAAACAGAAAACAAAAAAAAATACATCCGTTGCCCACTGAGTCAATTTTAACTCATCGCAACCCTATAGGACAGAGCAGAAATGCCCCATAGGGTTTCCATCGTTATGGAAGCAGACTGCTACATCTTTCTCCCATGGAGCAGCTGGTGGGTTCAAACCACTGACCTTTCGGTTAGCAGCTGAGCGCTTAACCACTGCACCACAAGGGCTCCTTCCAGGGACACTAGATGTCCTGTAATGCATGAGACAGTCCCGCAAAATTAAGAATTACCCCGTCTTTCAAATGTCTCACTGAACATCCACATATACGAAAACCAGTTAATTGTTCTCTGAACTTAGAACCTTTTTCACTTAGAACCAAAACACGGATTTCTTTGCAATGAATTTTCCAGAAATGCAATTACTGAGCAAGTGAGGGTACTATAATTTTGCTTTGTTAAGAAATTTACCAAGAGTTTCCACCATTTTAGAAAAGTACCATTTGTCTGTAGCACTTGTGGTATTTCAGTTACCAAACAAGATATTTATATCTGTCTACATTTTAGTCTTTGTATTCATGACAGTGCTATGTATAGGTGCAAGGATCTGACTAATGCTTTGTTTTCCACTGTAGTTGTGCCTATACACTTGCAAGTGAAAAAACATTTTTCACTATAAATTAGTTTCCTTTTACTTTTTTACATTTTAATTTTGGGCATTATATTGATTTTTTGAAATCATATTAAGAAATCATATTAAGTACAATTTTCATAATTGTTTATATTATATGAGTACATTATATTACATAACTTTATTTGTATGAACTAAGTAGAAATGGGTCAAAGTATGTATGAATTTTTAATATTAATATATTGACAGGCTTCTAAAGTTACATATCTTCTATATGTTGACAGGCTTCTAAAATGTTATTAATATCTGTTAATTACATTTCATGACAGTACAGAATCATTACAAAATATATTATGTAAAAAGTCTAAAAGGGTAAAGAACCACTATTTTACTTTAATGAATCTTGGAATAATGACTGGTATACAAACAATAATCACGTATCACAAGTCCTTGTCTGGTCTTTTCCACATAGCAGTAATCTCTATTCCTCAAAGCAGCAATATATTCTTCACTGAAAAAGATAAATTGAACTGTTCGCAGTTCATTAATACTTCCATAAAATAGCAAGGATACTTTATATTCCTTTATTACATTCAACATCCCAACCACCATAATCCTATGGATTAAGAACCTGAAGAACTAGGAACTAGCCTTGCCTCTGCTACCAAGTAAGTAACTGTGATTTTGAACATGTGACTAAATAAAATTAATATATTCAATGTGGTTGCTAAGTTCCGTTGAGTTGGTTCCGACCCATAGTGACCCTGTAGTGTTTCCAAGGAGCGACTGGCGAGCTTCAACCACCGACCTTGTGGTTAAACCAACTTTACAATCCAGCGCATTAACCTTAAGTGCCACACCAGGATTCCTAGTGATACCATTGACAATTGGTTGTGTGCCGTGGAATCAGTTCTGACTCATAGCGACCCAGTATAGTTTCCGAGGTTGTAAATCTTTATAGGAGCAGAAAGCCTCATCTTTTCCCCATGGAACGGCTAGTAGTTTCGAACTGCTGACCTAAAGGTTAACAGTCCTACTCCTAACTACTACACTACCAGAGCTCCTTAATAGCGACCTGTATAGGGTTTTCCTAGTAGCAACTGGTGAACTTGAAGCAACATCTTTTGTATTTTGTAATCCAGTGCATTAACCCACAGTGCCACATCAGGGCTACCTCATATACAAAGTGAAAGAATTGGTCTAAACCACTGGTTCTCAGAGTGTGGCACCCTGACCAGCATCATCATCATTATCTATAAATTTGTCAGAAATAAATTCTCAGGTCCCATGCCAGATCTACTGAATTAGATATTCAGGGGGATAGGAAGGAGAGACCCCAGAAATTTGTGTTTTAATAGCCCTTCAGATGAGTCTAGTACACACTAAAGTTTGATACCCACTGGTCTAAATGATGTCAAAGATTTCCTCTAGTAATAACCTATGATTTATCCAAACTACTTACCAAAACAACACACATAAAGATTTAGGATATGAGGAAAGGAGTGGCAGAGAGAATTATGGGCATAATTGCTTATATTATATGAGTACATTATTATATAATAGAACTTTATTTGTATGAACTAAAGTCTCCTAAGCAGAAATGCTGGGTCAAAGTATGTATGAATTAATATATTGACAGGCTTCTAAAAAGGCTGAAAAACATTTCTACCAGCAATGTATGACTACTATTTTCTTACCTGTATTAGGTGTCATTTCTTTTAAATTTCTGCTAATCTAATAGGTTAAGTAAAGTGAAATTTCATTGTTGCTTAATTTTACTTTTTATTTAATCCCTCAACTAGAAAGAAATGTTTTTCATGGCCATTTGGATATACTCTTACATGAAATGTCTGCTCATTTTCTTTGCCCACTTTTCTAGGAGATTTTAATAATTTCTGAAGTATAAATACTACAAACATACAACATAATCATCTGAAAGTTTATTTAACTTTTTTGTCTTTTTCTAATTTATTTTGAGTATTTTTCTGATAAACACTGAACTGAAAAATTGGTTTGAACCATAAGGTCAACAGTTCAAACTCACCAGCCACTCCTCAGAAACCCTACATTGTTGTTGTTAAGTACCGTGGAGTCGGTTCCGACTCATAGTGACCATGCACAGGGTTTCCGAGGCTGTAAATCTTTACGGGAACAGAAAGCCTCATCTTTCTCCCACAGAATGGCTGGTAGTTTCGCACTGTTGGCCTTGAGATTAGCAGCTCAATTCGTAACCACTATGCTACCAAAGCTCCTTCAGAAACCCTATACAGGGTCGCTATGAGGCAGAACCTACTAGATGGCACTTAACAATTACTTTGAGTTCTTATATTCTTTAATAATAAAGGGGGCATAAATGGAGAAATCCCATGATCATTTTTTAATGGCGCATCAGTTCTATTCTTTTTAATGTGAACTTCAGTGATGGTTTACAGAGCATACCCAATTTACATTCAATAATTCATACATATTGCTTGATCTCAGGGACTGCAATCTCCACAACGAAACATCTCCTATTCCACCGACTTCCTGTTTCCATTCCTCCTTGTTTCCTAACCCTTCTGAATATTGTCTTTGGGTAAATGATGACCTTTTGATTTCAAATGGTTGATCATGCTAAGGTGAGCATACCTTCCCTGTTAATTCTCCCTCTGTAGACTTGTCTAGAGTCCTGGTATATCACTGGGGGTTAAGGCGCTGGATTGTAAAGTCGGTCTGAACTGGAAAAGTGGCAATTCAAGCTTGCCAGTCGCTCCTTGGAAACTCTATATAGGGTCACTGAGTCAGAACCGACTCAATAGCACTTAGCAGCAACGACATAGACTTATCTACTGTTTGGCTGAAAATTAATCCATGGTGGTTAACGGCCACAGTCACAGGGATTCCACCAGACTCTTGACTAGTAAATCTGGTCTTTTTTATGATTTTGAATATTGTTTCACATTTTTCTCCCACTCTATACAGGACCTTCTAATATGATCCCTTTCAGAGTAATTGGTAGTGGTAGCCAGACATCATCTAATTCTTCAGGTCTCAGGATTGTAAAGACTGATGTTTGCGTGTTCCACTAGTTTTTAAATGATCTTTTGGCCTCTCCATTATCTTTTAATGCAATTTTACTACAAACTTTTTGAAGTCCCCTCATTTAGCCCTTATGGATATGCATTTTCCTTCAGATACTGCTTTCACTATTTCTAATACTTCATTGTAAAAGGAACACTTCTTCATTTTTCATTTAAATGAGTATACTTTATAATTTTTTTTTCATTTTCTCTTTAAGGATTATCTAAGTTTTTTCACTACCTTTTTTATATTTGTAATTTTATAATAAAAGAAGTGCGGCCTGTAAAATCTCAACATTTTCTAATCTGTTAAAGTTTTATTTTATTTTATGGTTCATGGTCATTTTGGAGACAAAAAAAAGTGTATTCTCTAGTCAAAAGGATCTCTCTATATGTTAAATCAAGTTTACTGATTCTATTACTGGATTGCTTTGTGTCCTTCCCTTTTTAAATTATCTACTAGCACAATGCATTTGTGGGTTTTTTTTCATTAAATTCACTAGCACAATTCTACTCAAATGTGTGGCCCACACATGGTGCTCATCCATGAATTGTATGGTAATTGTATGGAAATCTAATTACAGAAACGGAGAGATGACATTTATGGAAACTTTGATAGCCATTTGACATTGCTAAGATAGTACATGATGAGTACAATTGTCTCACTGAACATGGTATAGACCAGTTTGGATTTTTTGAACTCATGCGAATCATATACGTCAAGGACCATATACTTGTCACATGAAGCAGGATGACATTTAAAGTTAGATAAGCACCTATAGCTCAAAAATATATGAAATACAGAAAAAAATTTCTGTATTAAAAGATAATTTAGGTTTAACTAGCGTAGTGGTTACGAATTGGGCTGCAAACCTTAAGGTCAGCGGTTCGAAACTACCAGCCGCTCCACGGGAGAAAGATGAGGCTTTCTACTCCCGTAAGTATTTACACCCTCGGAAACCCTGTACAGGGTCGCTATGGGTCGGAACCAACTTGACGGCACTTAACAACAACAACAACAACAACATAATCGTATAGGATAAATTAGATAAATGAAATTCCTGAGTTTGCTGAAATTTTACCCTGCTGAGTAAGCAATCTAATTCAGATGAGGTCAATTAACAAACAAGTTCATGACATTAAAAAATTTAAATACTAACATTCATCATGTTTTTCAAAGTGTTCATACAAATGTTTAATATGGGGAATTGTTATTTCACTCACAAGCAAGTTGTGAGTAAAACAGATTAGTGGTGAACTATTGTATGATGAATAATCACATGTATAATAAAAGTATTTGTTAATTGCCCACAGACATACTTTCAATGAACATGTACAGTTCTAAAAATGACATTCTTCCTTTTGTGTTTGGTCTAACTATATCAGGGGATTTCAAAAAGTTGGTGGAAAAATCCCATTACCTTTCAATTCCATTTTTCCAAACTTTTTGGGGGTCTCCAACTTACTGAAGCATAATTATGTGACATGACTGTTAAATAAATAAAACATATGACAATGCATTTTGTATCTGTTTTACTAATTTTTTTAATGTTATCTAATAGTGTCCGACTTTTAATGGAAGACTCTAGCTCAATCACATTTAGTGGAATGACACTTTAAACTTGATTGTATTCTTTCCATCCTGTCCATATACTTACCTTACATCATTTTTGACTTATCCCTATTTTTTACTGCTCTGATTGTTTCTATTAATTCCATTTCCCCCCCTCACTTATTTGGAAGATTTACCATTTTACTTTCCCTTTACCTGCTTTATTAATCAGACAAACAGGATTTGCATATAAGTCAACTATTCCTTACACCTAGGAATACACACTTTCTAGCAGTGTGCTAATTGCATACCAAAATACCGTCACCACATAATAATTTGGTTATACTATGGCATTTGCTGTAATAATACTTTAGCAAAGTACTCTAAATGAAATTTACCTCCAGGAGGTAACGAACCAGGGCCAGGTCCTGTTACAGCAGTTGGTATTTGCCCTGGTGCTGGAACTCCACCCTGCATAGAAGCTTGCATCATAGGAGGTGCGCCATTGACATGCATTCCACCCTGACCAAGAAAAAATCCACAGTATGTACCTGCCTCCATAGAGTCAATACACTAAGTCTTTGTTCTTACAAGTCCTTTTCAAATTTATACCCCTAAACACTCTACCAATACATGAGATGAATTTGGTTATACAGAAAATAGTTAAGATGGAACATACTAAGAATGCAGAAATTGTCATGTCTTATCTGTGTGCTGGATGAGCACTGGAATACAAACCACAAGATCAGTGGTTTGAGCCCACCATCTGCTCCATGGGAGAAATTATGAGGCTCTCTGCTTCTGCAGATATTTACAGCCTCTAAAACCTTATAGAGGGTTGCTGTGAGTTGCAACCAACTCAACGAGCTTAACAACATCTGTGTGTTAAGCAAATATTCAGAGAAGCTGGATTATATGAAGAAAAACGTGGCATCAGGAAAACTCATTAACAACCTGCAATATGCAGAGGACAACCTTGTTTGCTGGAAGCTAAGTGGACTTGAAATACTTGCTGATTATGATCAAAGACTCCAGCTTTCAGTATGTATTGAACCTTAAAGTAAAGAAAATGAAAATCCTCACAACTGGTTTAATAAGCAACATCATGTTAAAAAGAGAAAAGACTGAAGTTGTCAAAGACTTCATTTTAATTGGATCTACAATCAACACTCATGGAAGCAGCAGAAATCAAAAGGCATATTGCATTACGAAAATCTACTACAAAAGACCTCTTTACAGTATTAAAGAGCAAAGATGCCTCTTTGAAGACTAAGATGTGTCTGACCCAAGCCATGGCATTTTCAAATACCTCATATGCATGGCCTGGTGGGGCGGTGTGGGCTAATGCATCAGACTGCAAAGTCGTTTGAACTACAAAGTCGGTGGTCCAAGCTCACCAGCTGCTCCTTGGAAACCCTATACAAGGTCGCTATGGGTCGGAATCAACTCGATGGCACTTAACAACAACATATGCATGGCAAAAGTGGGACAATGAGTAAGAAAAAGACAGTAGAAGAATCGATGCATTTGAATTATGGTGTTGGAGAATATTGAAAGTACTACGGACTGCCAGAAAAACAAATAAATCTGTCTTAGAAAAGTATAGCCAGAATTCTTCTTAAAGAGGTGAAAATGGCAAGACATCATCTCTTTTTCTTTGGACATGTTGTCAGGAGGGATCAGTCTCTGCAGAAGAACACCATGCTTCATAAAGTGGAAGGTCAACAAAAAAAGGAAGACCCCAAAATGAGACAGATTGACACAGTGGCAGCAACAATGGGCTCAAACATAACAACATTTGTGAGAATGTTGCAGGCCCAGGGGCAATGTTTCAATTTGTTGTTCATAGGGTTGCTAAAACTAGGAACCAATTCAATGATACCTAATATCAACATCTGTGTACTAAGGCAGCATATAGCACCTATTGCTGACTTCATGACTGGGGTCTGTCAATAAGAACAAGAAAAAAGTGCCTTGAAGGAGTAAGAGGAGACTGGGACATTTTAAAAGCAACTCTGGCTATCTACGTTTCTAAGAAAAACTATTTATTTGATTTATCTTTTCTCACCTATGTTCTCAGATATAATTCTGGTTTGAGGGTAATGTGAACACTTTTTTTTTTTTTTAATGCTACATTAAATGTTCTTTGAAAGAAAAGGAATGGTATCTTTCACCTACATATTTCTGAAAGAACTGAGTAGTCCCTTGGAAAAGAAAGAACGCAACAAAGAATAAAAGGGAAATTATATAATTTGGACCAATCAACCTTCTCAGCCTTAGTTTACTTTCTATCTCTTTAAAATTATTTATTTATTTAGAGCAGAGACTGGCAAAGTACAGTCCATGGGCCAAATCTGCCTGGTTTTACAAATAAAATTTTATTGGAACACAGCTGCTTTGGGATAAGGGAAGAGCTGAATAATTGTGACAGATAGTATGGCCCCAAAAAACAAAAAATACTTTCTGGTTTGCAAAAAGTTTGCCAACCCCTGCCCAACACCCTTGTACAATTCAATTTGTTTTACCTTTGTCAATCTAACAGGTGAAAATGACAGCTCACTATAGCTCCCAATTATATTTAACTTATTTTGAAGTTGAACAGCTTTTTACATATTATATACTTGTATTTCCACTTTGTGAACTGTTTCTTTGCCCATTTTTTTTCTACTGGGTCCCTGGTAATTTCCTTATTAATTTATAGGCCTTTGTTATGAAAAATCCCAGATAGAAATCATATCAAAAATAATCATACAGATTAGAAAATAAACTATACAAGTGAAATCTCCATGGCCTTCCCCAACAGCATCATTTTCCCTCTCCTCCCTATACAATCACTAAGAATTCTGAATCTTGTTTCTGTTGTTAGGTGCTGCTAAGTCGGTTCCGACTCACCTGTATAAGGTTTCCAAGGAGCGGCTGGTGGGTTTGAACCACTGATAAGCAGTCTCAGTATGTTTTAAATTTTTATACAAATCATCACATACTGATATTCTTTTGCAACTCACTTAACATGTTTTCAAGATATATTCCATATTTCAGAATGCTTCTAAATTCACTCTTCACTTCTGAATGGTACTTATTATGTTTTTGAGCTATCTGTGTTGATACTCTATATCTTAACTGCCATATAGAAAAAAATTTTTGAGAATAATTGATGTTGATATATGTAGATTTTTCATAGTTTAACATGTTAACTATCACAGAGTTTTTCAATGGATAACAAACCACAGTTCATCCTTTCTTCCACTGAGGGACATTTAGAATGGTTCTAATTTTTCACTGTTATAAATAATGTGGCTAAGGGCTCTTCTGTAAGGTACTTAATTAGACTGCTTTCAGTCAGATGTGTGGCAAATTCTTTCCTACAATTTGTCATTTGTCTTGTTTTTTTCTTATTTTCATACAGAAAATTATTTTCAAGATCCAAATATATCAGTATTTTCTTTTATGGTTTCAAGGTTTTGTGTCAGGCTTGGAAAGTGAACTTTACTTTTTCATCAGCAAGCGTGGCGATAATAGGAAGTCAACTTAATACAATTTCTGTGCAGATTAAATGAGGTAGTGTATACAGAATAATGAAATGTCAGCCAAAGTGCAAGGCATGCGCACACACACACACCTTGTAAAAAAGAGTCATGTAAGATTTCTTTCTTTGCTTTATACACTTGTATCTCAACCTGGACACTGTTTTAATGCTTGGAAATATATCCTAGTAAAAAGAAATGACTTTCTAAGATAGATAAAAGAAACATTAAGGGATAAAGCCCTACCAAAGATTGGGCCTGAGGAGCCTGAGGAGTTTGCTGGTTCATTGACACATTGGATCCAGGGCCAGGCCCAGCTCCATGGACTACCTGAGGGTTGCCTGCAATCAGTGTTGGGATATTTGTCTGACGATGCAGAATTTTCTAAAAAAGTAAAAAGACAAACCTATGAGCTATCCATTTAATAAAGCAATCAGGCAGAACCCACTGCACCCAAGTTTTAGCCTACCACTTTCACAGAATAACAAAAACACTCACCAGGGCAATCTCCGGATCCACAATTCGCATCACCACCTGAGCTTGCAGCAAGGCATAAGCCAATTGAGGGTTCTGAAGCAACATGTTCCGTGCTTCCTGGGGACTATTCTGGACACAAAGCTAGAAGACAGGCAGATTTCATCATCAGGTTCAAGACTTACTACTTAGAGGTCTATAGTGATGTAGTATTATTCCCATTTGAGAAATACAATATTCAAAAGGCTCTTTAAGGATCATTGATTTTGCATAGTATGTAAAGTCTTCGTCATGGCAGGCAAGAGTAGGAAGAAGCATTTCAAATACCTTAATACTTTAATTTAGGGGAAAAAAAATTTTAATATTTAGATCTGATTTCTATGAGTCAAAAACGCAGTCACATTGTTTGTGTGGGTATGTTTGTGTACAAAAATGGGAAGCTCATTGCACAAAATGTAAAATACATTATACACACATAGAATATTGAAGGTGCAGGAAATGGCAATCTACAGGCAAACCTATGTGAGCTCAGGGAACCATTTCCACTGTGTATCAGTAACTCCACACCTCTTTGAGTTCAGGGAAGTATTTTCACTGTTTATCAATCACTCCTTTAAAATCTGATGTGATTTGATTTGTTCATAACCTAATACCTCCTCCCACCTTCATTTGTTTCATCAGCTCAAACATCTGTTCTGGTGGAAGACTGGCAACTGCTTTGCTAATGGACTCAGGGGCATCCTCAGGACTGATGGTCTCGCCATAAGGTGACTCAATGACAGGGGCACCAGTGCCAAGGCCTGATCAGGAAGAAAGTACAAGTTAAGGAGACAAAATAAAGAACTAAATCACCTTAAGAATCTACTTTCCAGTACTACTGTAAGGACTGATTGATAACTTTAAAATTCTCTGCAGCTGAGAAATGAATGACTTGCAAGGCTCTCGTTTCTGTGGAAATAAGTGACAGAGTATATTTTCTGCTCTCAGATAAAAGAGGGAGGGGACCATTAACATACATACAATGTTAAACTATGCATGTGAATTTCATTTGAAAAGACACCCTAAGAAGCAAAAAGTTTAAATAGAGAAGAATGTTAATTTCAAAACAGAATTCTTGGATCTATTATTACTCCATGGGTAAAAGAGGAGGAAGGTAAGAATGCCTTGTACTCTACCAGTTAAAGATATGGCAACATAGTCAAAGGAGTGTGAAACACTAACATAATTCACACCTACTGATGGCTTGGTGAGCCTGAATATATTCAACTTTAACTGAAAATCAATTTCTTGGCAATGACGGACGTTCAATGTCAACTTTACCTTGTTTCTCAAAGATATATACTTCCCTAACTCAGGCACCTCAAGTCAATCAAGTAAAACTGTGTGGTTAACCATTTCATCATATTCTAGAATATACCCTGAACAAAAAATCTTCAGATACATCTTTATTTACCTATATTTCATACAACCTGAGTTTATACTTACTCTTCAGCTCTTCTTTGTTCTTCTCACTAGCAGCATTATCCACTCGAAGTGCTCTACCACTGAACTCACGTCCATTCAGGTTCCGCATGGCACTAAGAGCCGTCTCCTGGTCTTGGTATTCACAGAAGCCATAACCCTTTGGTTTTCCTGTTTCTCTGTCATACACCAATCTAGAAAGCAAAACCAAGTGTCGAACACAAACGTTACATAGACATATAGGATTCTTGCTAACATGTCCATGCTATAATTTGGCCTACTATAGGGGAAAACCATACAATTCTGATTTTGCCTCACGTAAATCTTCGTAATCATTTTCTTAAATGAAAACAAAAATCTTTTAGATAAGAATGCATGTCATCAATCCTATCCCCTCTGTACACAGGGTTGATAGGGATGGGCAACTTAAACACTGGCTACCTAAAATGGGGGGGGGGGCGGGCAATAAAGGCACGAAGTGACTGGCTTACAAGTTTTCAAGAGGGAGTGTAGTTTAAGAGTGTGAGGAAGAGGGGGAAGTAGAGTCCCCACTGAATAGTTTTCATCTTGTCTAGATGGGTCTGGTGAAAAAGAAATGGGGATAAGATTCCTATGATTCAACAGTGAGAAATTGTTATCATGACTAATTGTGACTGTCACAAGTGTAAAGGTAGAAGTTTTGTAACAAAAATGGGGAAGTAGTTAATCTTACAGTACAGAAACAGAGGACCCTACAACCATATCAAAAGAGAAGAGTACAGGCAGAGTGCGGGACCCTATCCAGAGAAGCAGCGACACCAGAAATGGAGGCAGAGATGAGGACATGGAGAGAGGGAGCAGCTGAGGACTCTGGACTCATGAAAAGAGAAGGATTGGGTACTGGCAGCCAGGAGGTAGGCTTGCAGAATGTGCCCTTTGGTTATTTAAATTATTATATATTCTTGGGTGTTTTTGTGTCATCTAAAAAACAAACAAACAGAGGGAATAGAAGCAAATACTGTTGAATGATGATGCACAGAGGAGACTGTAATCACTGCAATGAAACAATGAGTGTAAACCGATGTTCTCCCATGTAAACCATCACTCAATTCACAATAAAAACTTGAAAAAAAAAGAAAAAAGAGTGCATGTCAATTTTATGGTGTATGAATTATACCTTGTTGCTGCTGTTAAGTGCCATTGAGTCAGTTCCAACTCATAGCAACCCTATATAGGGTTTCCGCGGAGCAGCTGGTGGGTTTGAACCGCAGACCCTATGGTTTGCAGTCCTGCGTTGATCCTACAGCACCACACCAAAAGTCCAAATTATACCTTAGCAAGGCTCTTATAAAAAATGAAGAATGCATGTAAAACAGTCACCAGTTTAAAAACAAAAACAAAAAAAATTCCCAGTATTCTTAATGGCCAGATTTGTGGTGATTTTTAAGAAGAAACCTCTACCAAGAAGCAAAAGAAGGGAATCTTACCTGAAACTAACAACAGGTCCAACCTCAGAAAAGATATCCTTTAATTGCTCTTCAGTAGCTTCATAAGGAATGTTCCCCACTAAGGACGAAAACAAGTGACATATTAAAATCCTGAACTTGTAAACTAGATGAGAAATGAGAAAGCAAACAATATAATCTTATCATTGAATATATAACTGTCTCAAAAGTGTTCTTTAAATCTTAGTTCATGGTGTTCCCTCAGACACTAAATAAATAAATAAACCACTGAGGACATTAACTTTAAAAAGTGTTTACTGTTGTTGTTAAGTGCTCACAGCGACCCTGTATAGGGTTTCTGAGGAGTGGCTGGTGAGTTTGAACCACAAACTTGTAGTTCAAAGCAACCTTGACGTCTAGTGCTTATTCTACAGCACCACACCAGGACAACTCCTAAATGTTAATTCTCAGACTGATGTGACAAGTTTAGATTTTTCATAACTTTTAAGCATAAGTATTTATCTGAAGGTATCCAAGTTTTATTTCCCACCTAATAACTTCTAAGGAGCTCTGGTAGCATAGTGGTTACAAATCGGGCTGCAAACCGCAAGGTCAGCAGTGTGAAAACTACCAGCTGTTTCAGGGGAGAAAGATAAGGCTTTCTGCTCCCGTAAAGATTTACATCCTTGGAAACCCTGTACAGGGTTACTATGGGTCGGAATCGACTCCATAGCACATAACTACCACCAATAACTTCTAAAAATATTCTAATTTTCAACACTGGCTTAAATGTCCATATTTCCACATGCATACGCACACTTACAGGAGCTCTGGTAGCGCAGTGGTTACCAGTCAGGCTGCTAACTACAAGATCAGCAGTTAGAAACTACCAACCATTCGGCAGGAGCAAGATGAAGCTTTTGGCTCCTGTAAAGATTTACAGCCTTGGAAACCCTGTACAGAGTTGCTATGAGTCAGAACCGACTCCACGGCACACCACCACCACCACCACGCACACTTAGGTAAGAAAGTCCAAGAATGCAGTGGAGGATGATTACAAATTATTCTGAATTGTTTTGTCACATCCCTTTTCAAAATGTGCTTAAAAATTGGTTCACATACTTTGAAGAAAAATGGGGTATTTCGGCAGAATTTTTTTTTTTAATTCAGAATATATTCAATCCTCTTTAGAATTCTTCGACGAGGTGTTACTCGCTCATTGCATTCATTCATTCATTCACACTTCACCTCAGGACACCACTACATAGGAAAACTGTTACTGGTAAAAGAAGAAAAGAAGTCCTTTATCAAAGGGCAGAAAGCAGGCACAGAGATCTACTCCACCATTTAACCTGCATTTTAGAAAAGGGGGTGAGTAGAAGAAGACAGTGAGAGATTGTCGCCATGCACCCTCGTTTCCGACAATAACTAGTTCAAGAAGGGATAAGCGAGTAGGGGCTGAACGCTCGCCTAACTCCCTCCACAATATCGCAGAAAGGCTGCGGGACCTGGGGAAAAGGGAAGCATCTCTGCCCACAAATCCACCAGGTTAGCCGCCCACAGGATAAGCAGGTACTAGCATAAGCGGGTTCCACGTCCAACCCATCACCGGTTCCGGATCATGTGATGGGAGAGTTGCAGAGGGCTTTCTTCGCCGCTCCCTGCCTCTTCCTGCCCTTCCCAGTCGCTGGGCTCCATCGAATTCCCCTCACCGAACACAGAGCGTAGCGAACGATCCACCGCAGGGTCCCGCACAGTTAAACCCGCCATCGCTCTCTTTAGGCGGCTTCCGGTACACTAAGCACACTTCCGTACGGCGCGTGAAACCAGCGCCGACTACGCTTCCGTACGGCATGTGAGCCGGAAGCGCTTGGGCTGGTGGACGCAGGGCGCCTCCCTAGCGTCATTCCATCCGCCACAGGCTCCGTTTGCGTCGTTAAAAACAGTAACCCCATTACGCAGTCAATTGCCCTCAGATAATAACTCTGTTCGGAGCTAGTCTGACGAATACAGGCTAAATGAAGACTTCGTTTGTGGAATTCGTTGATAATCATTTTCTCTTAGATCGAGGCATCATCTACCATAATAAAGATGACAGCGGCAGTTTTTACCATGGTAACTGGGAGCTCACTTACTAACAAACTGGTGGTTATATGCCGTGGAGTCTGTTCCGACGCATATTGAGGAACCCTGCACAGGGTTTCCGAGGCTGTAAATCTTTACGAAAGCTTCATCTTTCTCCCGCGGAACAGCTGGTAGTTTCGAACTGCTGACCCTGAGGTTAGCAGCCTATACCAACAACAACAACGCTACCAGAGCTCCTTTACTAACAACTGGAACACCTGAATTTTGGTTCCACCTTATTAAAGGATGGAAATGCAGGCCCCCGCCCCAGCAGCGTGCCTACTATCATTTTGGTAAAGCAGTGCATGTAGGGATTGTGGTTATGAGAGTCTTGCCAGGCAAGAAAAAGCGGCCGCTTCGTGCCAGTACACAGTACAAGACAGCCAAGGGTTTGGAGAGGTAAAGAAAATGGACCCTTGTTTGCTCTCCTGTACGCCTGAGGGTCTATATGCTTGGTGGTGGTAGGGGCCAGTGGAGCACACTACTGTAAACAGCGTAAAACATTGATTGGTGGTACCAAACTCTGTCGAATTGCCAGGTTTGAAAGAATGTACTTAAGGAATCCACTGCCACTGAGTCGATTCCAACTTACGGCAACACCACAGAGCAAATAGAATTGCTCCATAGTTTCCAAAATTGTAATCTTTATGCAAGGGGTATGCCACATCTTTCTCCCATATAACTGCTGGTGGGTTGGAACCACTAACCTTTTGATTAGCAGTGCTGAGCCAGCTGTGCCTCCAATACTCCTTACAGCACTGTTGGGGTTGGGGGGTGCGGGGAGGAAGGAATCAAGAATACTCTCTTTGAAGGAGTTTTGGTCCGAAAAGGAAAGCGGAGATGTTAAACATATCTGCAGAATTTGAGACAGATATTTCATTAATTCCAGATAGAAGTATGTGTGTGTAGGACCTGTCTTTAAGTATGAAAAAAAAAAAGTTTTTTAGAAAATAAATGCTGATTCTTTCTGTGGAGTGTATCATTTTAAGTAGTGATTTGGACAAAAATAGAAAGTCTTGGGAGAGTTCTTTCACTTCCATGACTCTGAATTCCCACTTGCAGTTACTGGGTGACCAAGAAAATACCTTGTGTAATAAAACAGTAAAAAAAAAAAAAAAAGAAAAAAAAGGTTTACAGCTTTGTAAAAGGCACAGTTTCAAAGAGCATGGGTGGGCCATTGTCCCATGTGGTGAACTTTCAATAAATGCATGTATGGCCATCTATATATCTCCCTAGTATTTCTAAACTTGAATGAACAAAAGACTCACCTGGAGTGCTTACGTAGGAGTAGAAATGCCTGAAGATCCACCTCAGGCCTCTGGAATGAGATTTTAGGGGAGGAATCTGAGAATTACTATTTTGAATTAAGTACCCTTGATGATATAGTGTTGTTAAATGCCATGGAGCCAGTTTTAACTCATCGTAACCCTATATAATGTTTTCAAGGCTTTAAATCTTTTGCGGAGTGACTGATAGACTCGAATTGCTGACCAATGTTTATCCTATGGAATTACCACAATCCCTTTGATAATATTTGGTGCTGTTGTTGTTAAGTGCCAGCAATTTGGCAGCATTGTACCTATTAAGGTAGCCGTATAGCAACGTTTAAGGCAATAATGTTATCTTATAAAACTATCCATATAATAGTTCCCAAATCTGTGGAAAGAGATTATGGAGAAGGTCAGTATCCACCTAAACAAGATCAGAGGCCAACTGTGAAACAGACCATCAAATGCTCATAGCAAGTTCAGGCTGTAGCTGAAGAGAATTAAAACAAGTCAAGAGAGCCAAAATACCACCTTGAGCATATCCCACCTGAAGTTAGAGATCATCTCAAGAATAGATTTGTGCTATTTAAGGTTTTGTGTCAACTTGACTGGGGCAGGATTCCAAGTGATTTGGCTGTTGAGATAGGGTTATCCCCATGGTCAGATCTACTAAAATTTAGTTAACTCTGTGATGATTGACTGTGAGTACGCTTATTTGTGTTATTATCTGTCTGTCTACGTGTTGGACATGCCTGGTTCATCTGACCCAGACTTGGGACTTTCCCACCTCTATAATTGTGAGCCATTTCTTTCTCCATATACATATATACATATGTATATGTGTGTGTGTGTGTAGAGAGAGAGAGTGAGCGAGTGAGCTCTGGTAGCATAGTGGTTACGAAATATATATATATATATAAGTTTCACCACTTTATCTTCTCTAGAGAACCCAACCCACACAATATGATACATTAGATTAATGACCAAAGACTAGAAGAGATGTAGAATGGCATAAAAAAAAAAATACATGAAGAAAACAAAATGTCATTAAAAATAAAGGAAAGAAAGAAAGAAAAAACCAAAATGAATGTTAAAAGTGACTCTGAAACTTGCTGTTTACTCTAGAGAAGCAAAAAGACTGGAAGAAATGAGGAAGTAATGGAACTGAACGGAAAATTTCAAAGGGCAGCTCTAGAAGACAAAAGCAATCATTATAATGAAATGTGAAAAAACCTGGAATTAGAAACCAAAAGTTAACAACATCCTCAGTATTTCTCAAGATGAAAACACTTGAAGAAAAAAAGCCAAGCCTTGAGTTGCAATATTAAAGGATTCTATGAAAAAATATCCACCACTCATCTGTCAGTTTGTTGTATTGTGGTGGCTTGTGAGTTGCGGTGATTCTGGAAGCTCTGCCACCGTTATTTTAAATACCAGCAGTATCACCCATGGTGGGCAGGTTTCAGATGAACTTTTAAAGGAAGACAGATTAGGGAGAAGGAGAGACAAACTACTTCTGAATATTTAGTCACTAAAAACCTTATGAATAGCAGAGAAACACTGTCAGATATAGTGCTGGAAAATGTGCCCCTCAGATTGGAAGGCACTCAAAATGCAACTGGGGAGGAGCTGCCTCCTCAAAGTAGAGTTGACTGTGATGATGCGAATGGATTAAAGCCATCGGAACCTTAATTTGCTGATGGGACACAACTCAAAATGCAGAGAAACAGCTGTAAATATCCATTAATAATTGGAACATGGAATGTACGAAGTATGAATCTAGGAAATTGGAAATTGTCAAAAATGAAATGCAATGTATAACATCGATATCTTGGGCATTAATGAGCTGAAATGGACTGGTATTGGCCATTTTGAATCTGACAACCACAAGGTCTGCTATGCCATGAATGAAAAATTGAAGAGGAATGGTGTTGTATTCGTTGTCAAAAAGAACATATCAAGATCATTCATGAGGTACAACGTTGTCTGTGATAGGATAATATCCACGTGTTTACAGGGAAGCCCAGTTAATACCATTATTATTCAAATTTACACACCAATCACTAAAGCCAGTGAGGATGAAATAGAAGAATTCTACCAACTTCTTCAACCTGAAATTGATCAAACATGCAAGCAAGATATATTAACCAAGTGGTTGATCTTGCAGTCCAGGAGTGGAGGACCCTAGAACTATCAAGGGAGAAGAGCGGAGTGTGGGACCCTATCCAGAGAAGTAACGACACCAGAGATGGAGGCAGAGATGATGACATGGTGAGATGGAGCGACTAGGGACTCTAGACTCAGGGAGGAAGAGGGGCTGTGTGCTGGTGGCCAGGGGGTAGGCTTGCAGGGTGTGCCCTTTGGTTGCCTAAATGGTTATATATTCCTGAGTGTTTCGGTGTACATAAAAAAACAAAACAGGGAATGGAAGTAAATGCAGTTGATGATGCATGGAGCGGATTGTAATCTTTGCAATTAAATGAAATACGATAGGATGAATGTAAAGCCGATGTTTTCTTATGTAAACTATCAATTCACAATAAAAACTTTAAAAAATCCATTGTGGGGCTGAAGAAAGAAAAATATATTACTGGTGATGCGAATGCAAAGGTTGGAAGCAAAGAGGAAGAAGAGGGAGGATCTGTAGTTGGAAAATATAGCATTGGTGATAGAAATGATGCTGGAGATTGCATGATAGAATTCTGCAAAACCAATGATTTGTTCATTTCAAATACCTGCTTTAGACAGCATAAGAGATGATTATATATAGTGACCTCACCAGATGGAACACACATAAATCAAATTGACTACATCTGTGGAAACAGATGGTGGAAAAGCTCCATATCATCAGCCAAAATAAGGGCAGAGGCAGATTGTGGAACAGACCATCAATTGCTCATATGTATTTTCAGACTACAGCAGAAGAAAATGAAAGCAAGTCCACAGGAGCCAAAATATGACCTTGAATATATCCCACCTGAATTTAGAGATCATCTGAAGAACATATTTGATACATTAGACACAAAAGACCAAAGACCAGAAGAGTTGTGGGATGGCATCAAGAATATCATACATGAAGAAATCAAAAAGTCATTAAGAAGACAAGAAAGAAGGAAAAGGTCAAAATGGATGTCAGAAGAGACACTGAAACTTGCTCTCCAACATAGAAATGCTAAAGCTAATGGAAGAAATGAGGAGGTACAAGAGCTGAACAGAAAATTTCAAAGGTCAGCTTGAGAAGACAGAGTCAAATATTACAATGAAATGTGCAAAGATCTGGAGTCAGAAAACCAAAAGGGAAGAACACACTCAGCATTTCTCAAGCTGGGGGAACTGAAGAAAAATTTAAAGCCTCGACTTTCGTTATTGAAAGATTCTCTGAGCAAATTGTTGAATGATGTAGCAAATCAAAAGAAGATGAAAGGAATACACAGAGTCACTATACTAAAAGGAAATGGTTAATGATCAACCATTTCAAGAGGCAGCATATGATCAAGAGCCAATGATACTGAAGGAAGAAGTCCTAGATGCTTGAAGGAATTGGCAAAGAACAAGGCATAAGGAATTGATGGGATAAAAATTGAAATCTTTCAGAAGGTGAGGTGGCACTGGAGGCACTCACTCATCTATGCCTAGAATATTAAAGTCAACTATTTGGCCAACTGATTGGAAGAGATCTGTTTTTGTGCCCATTCCAAAGAGAGGTGACCCAACGGAATGTGGAAATAAATCATTGGACAATATCTTTGATATCCCATGCGAGTAAAGTTTTCTAAAGTTAATACAGAAATGGCTACAAGCATACTTTGACAGAGAACTTCCAGAGGTTCAAGCTGGATTCAGAAGAGGATGTGAAATGAGGGATATCATTGCTGACGTCACATGGATCTTGTCTGAAAGCAGAGAATATCAGAAAGATGTTTACCTGTGCTTAATTAACTGTGCTAAAGTCTTTTGATTGTGTCGGTTATGGCAAGCTATGGACAGCATTGCAAAGTATGAGTATTCTGGAACACTTAATTGTGCTCATGAGGAACCTGTACATAAATCTAAAGGCAGTTGTTCAAACAGAACATGGGAACACCGAACGGTTTAAAATTAAGAAAGGTGTGCAACAGGGTTGTATTCATTCACCATACTTATTCAAACTGTATGCTGAGCAAATAATCTGAGAAGCTGGGTTATATGAAGAAAAATGTGGCATCAGGATTGGAGGAAGACTCCTTAACAACCTGTGATATGCAGATGATACAACCTTGCTTGCTGAAAGTGAAGAGGACTTAAAATATTTACTGATGAAGATCAAAGAGCACAGCCTTCGGTATGGATTGTATCTCAATGTAAAGAAAACAAAAATCGTCACCACTGGACCAGTAAACAACATTCTTATCAACAGAGAAAAGGTTGAAGTTGTCAAGAACTTCATTCTTCTTGGATCAACCGTCAACACTCATAGAAGCAGCTGTCAAGAAATCAAACGACTTATTGCATTATGCGAATCTGCTGCACAAGACCTTTTTAAAGTGCTGAAGAGCAAAGATGTCAGCTTGGGGACTAAGATGCGCCTGACCCAAGCCATGGTATTTTCAATAACCTCATATGCATGCGAAAGCTGGACAGTGAATAAGGAAGACCGTAAAAGAACTGATGCATTTGAATTTTGGTGTTGGAAGAGAATATTGAAAGTGCCCTGGCCTGCCAAAAGAACCAACAGATCTGTGTTGGAACAAGTGCAGCCAGAGTGCTCCTTGGAGGCTAGGATGGCTAAACTTCATCAGTCATACTTCATACATATTGTCAGGAGGGACCAGTCTCTGGAGAAGGATATCAGAGCGTCAGAGAAAAAGAGGAAGACCCCCAGCGAGATGGATAGGCAAAGTGGCAGCATCAGTGGGCTCAAGCATGGCAACAATTTTGAGGTTGGCCCAGGACAGGGTAGTGTTTCATTCTATTGTCCATAGGGTCACTATGAGTTGGTACCACTCGATGGCACTCAACAACAGCATGGCAAAATATTGAGTGCCACAAGAAACATCAAAAGAAGATGGAAGTACACAGAGGCACTGTATCAAAAAGAAGCAGTCAACATTCAACCACTTCAAGAGGTTGTATATGATCAAGAACTGATGATATTTTAGGACGATGTCCATGTTATACTGAAGGCATTGGCA
Source organism: Chrysochloris asiatica (assembly GCF_000296735.1). NCBI lineage: Eukaryota > Metazoa > Chordata > Mammalia > Afrosoricida > Chrysochloridae > Chrysochloris > Chrysochloris asiatica. The sequence goes on along the minus strand of NW_006408644.1, from coordinate 7,427,095 downwards.
AAAAACAAACAAACACCAAGTCTCTAGGAACTGACAGAATACCAATTGAAATATTTCAACAAATTGATGCAATGCTGGAAGTACTCACTCATCTATGCCAAAAAAAAAAATTGGAAGACAGCCTTCTGGCCAACTAACTATAAGAGAGCTATATTTGCACCCATTTTCAAGAAAGGTAACCCAAAAGAATGGGGAAATTATGCATAATATAATTAATGTCACATGCAAGTAAAATTTGCTGAAGCCAAAATGCAGTTGCATATTGAAGGATTCTGTGGCAAAACTTGTGTCCATAGAATCCTTCTATGTGTCCTGGTGTGGCGTTGCGGTTTAATGCACTGGACTTCAAGGTTGGTTTGAACTGTAAAGTTGGCAGTTCAAGCTCACCAGCAGCTCCTTGGGAACCCTATACAGGGTCCCTATGAGTTGGAACCTACTTGATGGTACAAGATGGTACAACATGGATCAACTCAGTTGCTTAAAACAGTACTTATTTATTAATCCACAGTTCTGTAGGCAGGGCTTTGAACTGGTAAAAAACAAGTTCAGTAATGCCTAACAAAGTGAAACAGAGCAGACCTGAACTTTGGAAATTTGGGTGAAGTGGAAGGATAACTAGAATGGGATAAATTACAGGCCAAAGCTCTAGAATTGGAGATTTGGAAGAAGTGTAGTGAACCCTTTCCGGAGTCTGATGTGAGAGATAGGATTATTGCCAAGATTATGGAGAGTGACATACAGGCAGAGCTGTGTGGTTGGCTGCCATCTTTGAGTGGGGCACCACCTTTTCCTATTCTGCTGGTCAGGAGATTTGATTGCTGTGCAACATGCATGCTGCCATTGTTTTCTGAGGGAGACTAAGTTTCTAACAGATCACTGAACTGTAAATTTTCCAGTTTGGGTTACCATTCCAGTTCATCCACATCTTACAAAATTGCGTCCATTCTGAATTTGCTTTTTTGGCCATGACTGATCCAGGAAAGACCAGTTTTAAATCCTGTCTGTAGGTCATACGTTTGGGTGGACTTGATTAGGTTCTCTTTCCAAGCTCATTTTTGTTATTGGTAAATTTTTTTTTCTTTGTGGTTGCATAACTCAGGTCCCTGTTTCCTTTTTGGCTGTCAGCTAGGAAGTGCCCTTACCTCCTAGAAGCCTCTCTGTCATCCGTGCATGTAGGCTCTTATGTGTCAGAGTCAGTGACAACATGTAAAATCCTCATGCTTTCAATCTCTGCCACCAGCTATAGAAAATTCTGTGTTTAATTGACTCATGTGATTAGGTCAAGCCCACCTGGATAATTGACCTGCATTAAGATTAACTGTGCCATGTATCATAACCTAATCACTTCTGTAAAACTCATCATATTCACAGTCCTAGTAGGGGTTATTCATGCAATATACATGGGGGGGGAGGTTGTTTCTTAGAATTCTGCCTACCACACCCATCTTATTGATAGACATGTTTAGAGAAGTTTAAGTAACTTGTTCTGTTTCCCACAATAAGTGGCTAAGGCATAATTTGAATTAAAGTTGTTTAGACTCCAGGTACTGAATACCTTACTGCTGCTGGATCTACTGTCTCCCAGTTTAATGGATAAAATATGGATGGCTCAACATATATTATTACCATTTTGGAAAAAGAGCTTAGAATATATGGTGTGGTGGTTGTGTGTCAATGGCTCATAATCATGACCCACCAAGAAAAGGAAGAGACACATGGCTAGAGTTTGTTCTGCTGTCATCACTCATCTGTAGAGAACTGACTATTGGTTCTATCAATTCAGTAAACAAAACCATTCTTCTAGTTGTAAAAGAAGAGATGTGTGCAAGGGATATATCTCAACCTTTTGCTTTTTTAAACCTTGTGCTAGTGCCTCCTACCACAGTGCCTATCAGTATGAGTCTTTTCCCTTCACTGGGACTCTCCCTGAGTGACAACATTTATTAGTCTCCAGGTTATAGAAAAATGGACAAAAATATAGGACAAACATAATTTGGGGTTTGAGCAGAATAGAAAAATGTACTTAGGAGAGAATCAAATAATTTTTTAGACCACAATCAAGATCTGTGGGGCATTGGCAGAAAGTTTTCTGGAAAAGTGCTGAGTTCTCATCTACTTTTCTTGATGACATGGAGAATCTTGGATAAGTTACTAGTAAAGCAAGCAAAGACATTAAAGATTGTAAGGTACAAAACCTCTACTTCTTTGTCTTGATCATAGGAGGACAAACTTCAAGGCTGGAGTATTTCCTTGTGCTGCCATAACAAAAATACCACAAGTGAGTGGCTTTAAAGACCCAGAAATCTATTGTCCCGCTGTTTGGGGGGCTAAAAGTCTGAATTCAGGTATAGGTAGGACTAGACTCTCTTTCTTTGTCAGTTCTAGGGGAAGATCCTTATTTGTTTATTTTTTCAGGTTCTGCACAAAATAAAACACACAAACCCACTGCTTGTGGAATCAATTTTTACTCAGAGCGATCATATAGGACAGAGTAGAAGTGCCCCATAGGGTTTCCAAGGTTGTAACTCTTTATGGAAACAGACTGCCACATCTTTCTCCATGGAGTGGCTGGTGTATTCTAACTGTTGACCTTTGGTTAGCAGCTGAGTGCTTTAACCACCAGCCCCAGACATTTCATGGCATTTTAGACCATTCTCACATAGTGTCTTTCTACTTTTTGTGTCTCTGTGTGCCTGTTTTCCTTTTTATGAGACCACTCAAGGGATTAGGTTTAAAGCCCACCTTACTCCCATATGGGAGTTCTGGTGTGGTGCTGTGGGTTAATGTGCCAGACTGCAAAGCCATTTGAACTGCAAAATCAGCAGTTTAATCTCACCAGCTGCTCCTTGGAAACCCTATACAGGGTTGCTATGGGTTGGAACTGACTCAAGGGCACTTAACAGCAACCCCCATATGGACTCATTAACATAACAAAAGAAACCCCCTATTTCCAAACAGGGTCACATTCAGGTACAGAGTTTAAGACTTCAACATAACTTTTTTTTTTTCAACGTATCTTTTTTGGGGGGACACATTTCAATCCAAAATAGTTCCTCAGAGATTCACAGAATAAAATCCTTCATTGGCCCTACAGGGAATATTTGGAGATGCAGCAACTCCAGGATAGAAGTTAAAAAGATACAATACAGTACTGTAGCATGCCTGTGCTAAGAGAAATCTTCAATGATCAGCTACTACAAGAGCTAAAGAATCTTGTAGCTCCCAGAGGGTACCTGTATGCTGACATAGATCCTGGTCAGTATCTGAATGAAGGCACCAATTGGCTGTTTTCCAGAAAGAAGCATCATTCCTAAGTTTTGCACTGCTGCATTATCAGACTAGTTCTGCAGCAATGTCTGTACCATTTGGGAATCCTTTTTTTTTGGTGAGGGAGGGGATCTTTGAAGGTTCACCTCTGAGATTACAAAGATTTGTTCAGTCCATCAAGCCTGGTCAATCTGGTGCTTTGTTTTTAGCATTTTCTTTTTTTTAATTTCTAATCTACTTTTGTTCACAATGTGTAAATTTCTTTTCCAGGATCCTGTTTCTTCAAAGAAGGCTCACAGTTGTTAACCTGCTTAAAGACTATATTATAAGGTACATCATTTGGTACAAGGCCAGCGAGTTACATGGTCAACTGAATTGGAAGATTTGTCCTGTTCTTGACAATGGTGTAGTGACCAAAACTGGGTAAGAGGAGGAAGTCTTTGAGTCTTTTTCCTAGAATCTATCAGACTAGTCTAAAACCTATGTTTCTTTTGGTGGCTTGTTTTGCTTCAGAATTAGAACTCTGGTATCCAGGGTTTAGCGTAATGAGAGTGGGTATCATTGAACAATCCTCACACTCCATCAGTATGCTGCTAGATGAACAAGGCTGTGTAGAGCATGTGGATAATTATATCAGGTTGGGGGAAAGGGGATAGTAATTTCTTGGGACAGCATACTGAGAAGCTGAGGCCCTGTGACAAGATGGATGAAAATCCAAAGGGTCCCTCCTCAGAATTGCGAGCCATGGACCATGAGGGCCAAGGAAGTGACCTCCTGAAGTCCCGGGTTCATAGGTTTTTGCGAACTCACTGGTGGGCTAACTCTGTATAATTTTCTTTGGTCTTATTGTTCATTCTATGCTTCTAACTCCAGTTATTGTAGCTTCTGAGAAAATGGTTTCTTATGTGCCTCTGTTATGTCTCCACTGTGTTGGCAGTGCATAGGGTCCTGGGAACAAATCTTTTTGAGGAACAAACAATAGCCACCTGGGATGCATGTCAGAACTACATCTTGATATTAACTTAAAACATGAGCCTTTGATGTCCATATACAACTATGGGACCAAAACCCCTCTAAAGCTGAGACAGTAAAAAGTCTCCTCAGAGGACTCAGAAAGGCCAGGAACAGGTATATTGGAAGTATTGATTAAAGGACAATAGTGGCAGCCCCCTCAAAGAGCCTCTAGGTATAATCAGTTTAACCCAGATGCTCCCCTTCCTTCTGGAAGTATATGGAATTTAGATGTAGAATCCGGAAAGAAGAATAGAAATGTGGAAGTGAGACCTCACCTTCTTAGAAAGGTTGAGACTCATCTCTCATATTCCCTGGAATTGTAAGAGTAAAGAAGAAAGAATTTTTAGTTGATAAATGAAACCAGGTGTCTGAGATCTTGCTCACAAACAAAAACATGAGCTTTTGTTTGCAAAGTATACAAAGACAGCTTGACTCCCTTAAAACCTTACTTTAAGCCTTCTATGACCTTTTAAATCTTTTTCACCTTTACCCATTAGAGATTAAGTGCTAAAAGCATGTTAAGTATCCTTGAGACAATTATGATGTATATTTTAAATTTTGCTCCTTTGAATTATTGTGTCCTGTTTTGAATGGTTAATCACATTTCAGTTCTGTATTTTATTTTATCTGAATAATCATATCCTCCCTGTGTGAAAAATCCCTCCTTGAAAAAAGAGAGTAAAAGGCTGAGGCAGTGTGAGTGCTTCATGCAATGCTGGATGCAATATAAGGCTGCATACAACGCAAGGCAATGCAGTTTGCAGAAGACCAGCCTGTCTTTCAGCTTGCATCAAACTTGTGTGTCTGTTTCTTTGTGTCTCTTTGTCTCTATGCTATATCTTTCGCCTCTCAGACCTCCCAACTTCATGCAACTCACTCTCCTGTCGAGGCAAGACCCCGACAAGAAATAACTAAAAGGAGTTAACATTTATGAATGACTTTATAGAGTGCAGAGCTTATCTATATAGATCTCATTTGATTTCACAGTGTCCATGGGAGAACTTTAGTATGTGATATCTCTTATAAAAAGGGATACCAAAGCTCAGATAGTGACTTTTCAAGATTACAAAGTTAATAAGGAGTACAGCTGGTGTTTTACTCAGATCTTATTTTTCCAGGTTACATGATCTTTTTATTTTTTAATAAACTTTTCATATTGGAATAATTTTAGATTTACTTAAAAATTACAAAATAATACAGAAAATTCCTACATTACTCCTCCTCCTAACACCTTCCACATTTATTCCTTTTTTTTAACATCTTATATCTATGGTATATTTGTTATAATTAATCAACCAGTATTGATGCTGTCTTTATTTCCTGGGGCTGCCATAACAAAATGCTACAAAGTGATTTTAAAGAACATAAATTTGTTTCCTCCTCATTCAGAAGTCTAGCACTTCAAATTCAGCACATTACTGGGGCTATTTTGTCTTCTCTAAGGGAAGATCCTTCTTTGTTTCTCTCAGCTTCTGTGACCATGAATGGTTCTTGGTGTTCCTTGGCTTGTAGATGGATCATCACATACTGTCTTCCCTCTGTGTAAGTTTATGTTTTTATGTTTGTCCTCCCCTTTTTAGAAGACAGAAGTTTTAGAATTAGATTCAGGACCCACCATACTATGGTATAATATTGCTAACTATTAATAACTACAAAGAAAATACCTCAAAGAAAGTCACATTCTCAGATACAGGGTTTAGACTTAAACATATCATTCTGGGGAATGGAGTTCCTGGGTGTTACAAAACATTAACATGCTCTGCTGCTAAAGAAAGGTTGGAAGTTCAAGTCCACCCAGAAAGGTCCGGGGATCCACTTCTAAAAAATAAGACATTAGAAAGCCTATGGGGAAAACAAGATGGCGGATCGGGTGGACGTGTAGTACAGAGCTCTGCCAACAACAACACAGAATACCCGACAGGGCAGGCTCAGGGGATGGTCCCAGAACTCTGAACCACATATAAAGGAATACTTAGAAGGTTGGAAGGCTCACAGCTGGGGGAATTTGTGGCAGAAGCAA
>NW_006408644.1:7415954-7417764 GCF_000296735.1 Chrysochloris asiatica | reverse complement strand
AAACAAGTTATATGAATTGTTGAATGTGAAACTGATGATGTGCCCTGTAAACTTTCACTCAATCCACAATAAAAACCTGAAAGAAAAAAAAAGCCTATGGAACACAGTTCTATTTTGACACATATGAAGTTAAATATAACTGTTGTTTAGGGAGAACACAATTCAGTTTATAACACTTTGCTGTATGTCCCCCACCCCCAGTTCATGTCCTTTTCATGTACAGAATACATTCACCCGTACAAATATTCCCAAAAATCAAAACCCATTCTAGCATGTACTCTAAGTCTAAAATCTCATTCTGAATCATCTAAACTAAGTATGGATGAGATTCTGAATGTGCTTCATCCTAGGCAAAATTGCTCTTCATCTGCGAACGTTGTGAAACCTAGGATACAAGCTATCTGCTTCCAAAATACAATGGTATTGCAAGGCATAGAGTAGAAGAGCAAGTCTGTAACACAGCAAGTAAAATCTCATACTCTTCTGTTTTCTAGGCACACTTTGAAAAATGGTCCCATCCTCTGGATTCTGGGTGTTGACCCCACTCTCCAGATTTTAGGTAGTGTTGCCTTGGCCCTGGGTGTTGGCCCTGCTCCTTCAGCCCTAGGAGTCAGTCCTACTTTCCTAGTCCTCAGTGTTGGTGGCACCAACCTCTCAGCTTTGGATTGCAGCCCCATTATCCTGGCCTACCCTAGCAGTGAACTCATCATTTGAAATGTAGGCCATGGCCCTAACCTCTGAAACTAAAGAAACGGTGCTCTGGAATCCTGGCTCATGCTGGCAGTCTTGTTGAGCTCTGAACTACTTCTGGGATTAGCCTTACCTTTTCTAAAGGACAATCAATATTCATAGTCAAGGAATTTCACCAGTACATTTCCTGTCTGTAAAGTCCAGGAGGCAGATTCCTTTCCTTCATTTTATTCCCATCTCAGTCCCCTTCTTTATACGCTGATAATGTTTCTGCTGTTGTTGTTGATTGGCTCCAGATATGCCTAATCTTTTTAGGCAAATGGTCATTCAGTCATATCCTTTTTAATTTTCAGAATATGCCTTTACAATTTTACAATAGAATTTTCAAAATCTCCAAGTTCTGGTTTCTTTTTGCTTAACAGCTCAAACTAAACCCATTGCCATCAAGTCAACTCTGACTCATGGCAACCCCATACATGTTAGACAAGAACTATACTCAATAGGGTTTTCAATGGCAAAAGGAATAAGTGATGAAGCAAAGGAGTTGAACAGATTACAAAGGGCAGCTTGAGAAGAAAAAGTATTATAATAAACATGCAAAGACTTAGAGTTAGAAAACCAAAAGGGAAGAACACACTTGGCAATTCTCAAGTTGAAATAACGAAAGAAAAAATTCAAGTTTCAAGTTACAATATTAAAATATTCTGTGGTCAAAAAAATGAATGACACAGAAAGCATCAAAAGAACGTGGGAGAGGTGGGGCTTGATGGTGGCTAGGGTGGAGGTACAGTGAAGTTTGCTGTCAGCAATACCACAGAATACCAGGCAAAGCAGATCCAGAGCAGAGCTCCAAAACTAAGAACCACAGAGCTAGGAATGTTTTAAAAGTTTGAAGGCTTATAGCTAGTGGAACTTGAAGCTGAAGTTAAAAATCGCATACTTTTGAATCTGCTGGGCTGGGATCAGAGGCCTAGAGCCGACATCTTGGGCAAGACCAAACGGCAAGAACAAGCAGGGGAGCAGAAACACCACTGAAAAACGCCACGAGAACCTTGAAGCAAAGGTGGACAATACACTGTCAGTATTGCTTTGTTCTGATTTTCTTTCTTTTTTTTTTTTT
>NW_006408644.1:7413124-7414924 GCF_000296735.1 Chrysochloris asiatica | reverse complement strand
AATGGGAAAAAATCTTTTGCAATGACATATCAGTCAAGGGACTCATTTCTAAAATATATAGGAAACTATAACACCTCTATAAGAAAAAGACAAATAACCCAATTAAAAAATGGGCACAGGACATGAACAGACACTTCACCAAGGAAGAGATCCGGGCAGCCAACAACCATATGAAGAAATGTTCATGATCACTAGCCATTGTTGTTATTGTTGTTATGTGCCGTGGAGTCGATTCCAACTCAATCACTAGCCATTAGAGAGATGCAAATCAAAACAACAATGAAATATTGTCTCACACCAACAATAACAGCAAAGATAAAAAATGTAGAGGACAATAAATGCTTGTGGGGATGTGGAGAGACTAGGGCACTCCTGCTTTGTTGGTGGGACTGTAAAATGGTCCAGCCTCTCTGGGAAGCAATATGGCACTTCCTCAGAAGGTTGTAGTTGGGGACTTTAGACACAGAGAGGGAGAGGGGCAGTGTGCTGATGATCGGGTGCAGACTTGTAGTGTATACCGTTTGGTTGGAAGATGATGCATGAAGGGGATTGTAACCATGGCAATGAAGCGGTATACAATAGGGTGAATGCAAAACTAATGTTCTCCCATGTAAACTATCACATAATTCACAATAAAACATTTTTTTAAAGGTGTGAATAATAGGAAGAATCACAGTACCAAAAAGAACTTGTCAACGTTCAACCATTCAGGATATATAGCATTTGTTTACATATAGATGGTACTAAAGCAAATAGTTCAAGCTGCACTGGAGGCACTGGCAAAAAAACAAGGCTCCAGGAATGTACAGACTATCAATTGAGATGTTTCAACAAACAGTTGCAATGCTGGAAATCTTTACTCATCTAGGCCAAGAAATTTGGAAGACAAGCTACCTGGCAAGCTGACTGGAGGAGATCCATATCTGTGCCCATTTCAAAGAAAGCTGATCCAACAGAATGTGCAACTCATCAAACAATAGCTTTAATATCACATACAAGTAAAATTGTGCTGAAGATAATTCAAAAACAGTTGTAGCATTAAATTGACAGGAAGCCACCAGAAATTTGAGCCAGATTCAGAAAAGGATGTAGAATGAGAGACATTTTGCTGATGTCAGATAGATCTTGGCTGAAAGCACAGAATACTCAGAAAGGTGCTTACTTTTGTCTTATTGAATATGCAAAGGTCTTTGACTCTGTGTATCGTAATGTACTATGGATATTGTGAAGAATAGGAATTCCAGAATAGTTAATTGTGCTCATGTGGCAGACAAAGAGGCAGTTCTTTGAACAGAACAAGGGGATACAGAATGGCTTAAAATCAGGAAAGATGTGTCAGGGGAGTTGTATCCTTTTACCATACTTATCTGTATGTCAGCAAATAATCTGAGAAGATTGGATGAAGAAGAATATGGTATCAGGATTGGAGGAAGACTCATTAACAGCCTGCGATATGCAGCTAACACACGTAGGATTGTTGTTGTTAAATGCCTTGGAGTTAGTTCCGACTCATAAGGACCCTGTATGGAATTTTTGAGGCTTTAAATCTTCTTGGGAGCAGAAAGTCTCATCTTTCTCCAGCGTAACAGCTGAAAGACTTGAACCACATGCCTCATGGTTTGCAGTCCAGTGTTTATCGTATGGGGCTAATGCACTCCTCTTATAAAGATTAGAAGCTACCTTACTCTAATATGATGTCATGGACTTAATTGTAAAATGTCTGCAAAGCTCAATCCCTATTTTCCCAAACAAGGTCACATTTACCCCCTTCACCACAGCTTGGAAACACTCTTCCTCCCC
>NW_006408644.1:7411639-7412782 GCF_000296735.1 Chrysochloris asiatica | reverse complement strand
GTTGGAAAATATGGCCTTGATGATAGAAATGATGCTGGAGAACGTATGATAGAATTCTGCTAAATCAATGATTTGTTCATTTCTAATACCTTCTTTAGATAGCATAAGAGACAAATAAACACATGGACCTCACCAGGTGGAATACATAGAAATCAAATTGACTACATATGCGGAAAGAGAAGATGGAAAAGCTCCATATCATCAGTCAAAGAAGGCCAGGGGCAGACTGTGGAACAGACTATCAATTACATATGCAAATTCTAACTGAAGCTGAAGAAAATGAAAAGTCCATGAGAGCCAAAATATGACCTTGAATTTAGAGATCATCTGAAGAACAGATACATTAAACAATAAAGAGCGAAGACCAGAAGAGTTGTGGGATGACATCAAGAACATCATACATGAAGAAAGCAAAAAGTCATTAAGAAGACAAGAAAGAAGGAAAGGTCAAAGTGGATGTCAGGAGAGAGACACTGAAACTTAACTTTCCAGTGTAGAGATGCTAAAGCAAATGGAAGAAATGACAAGGTACAAGAGCTGAACAGAAAATTGCAAAGGTCAGCACGAGAAGATAAAGCCAAATATTACAACAAAATGTGCAAAGATCTGGAATCAGAACACCAAGAGGGAAGAACACGCTCAGCATTTCTCAAACTGGAGGAACTGAAGAAAAAATTCAAGCCTCGACTTCCGTTATTGAAAGATTCTGTGGGCAAATTATTGAATGATGCAGAAAGCATCAATAGCAGATGGAAGGAATATACAGATAGAAACTTTGTGAATTCATGTTTGATTTCTTCTACTGATTTCAACAGGGTGTTATTCAGTTTCCATGTATTTGACTTGATTTCCTTGGTATTCCTATTGTTGATTTATAATTTGATAGCATTATGGTCTGAGACGATGCTTTGTAGTATTTTGATATTTGTAAATTTATGGAGATTTGTTTTGTGGCCTAAAACATGATCTATTCTGGAGAATGTTCCATGTGTACTGGAAAAGAATGTATATTGTGCAGTTGTTGGGTTGAATGCTCTGTACACATCTATGCGGTCCAGTTGGCTGATTATGTTGTTTAGTTCTTCTATTTCTTTGTCAAGTTTCTTTCTGGTTGTTCTATCCATTTTTGAAATGGTGTATTAA
>NW_006408644.1:7399575-7410916 GCF_000296735.1 Chrysochloris asiatica | reverse complement strand
GTTCCTACGTGTTTACCTTCTTTTACATTGTACTTGTTTTGATCTTAAACTGACCTCCCAGATTCTCTGCTCTTATAGTTTTTTTTCTTTTCTCAACTCTTCCTTCTGTTGATTTAATTCTGGGAGGTGCTGCCATGTATGTCAATCTCTGGTTGTTGTCTGTTCTTGTTAGTTCTCAGTCCACAGAACTCCCTTTAGGATGTTTTGTAGTTCAGGGCTGGCTTTGGCAAAATCCCTTAGTTTCTGTTTATCCTGGAATGTTTTGATTACACTGTCATATTTGATTGATAGCTTTGCTGGATGAAGTATTCTTCTTTGGCAATTTTTTTTCTTTCAGTGTTTTATATATGTCTCCCCATTGCCTTCTTGGTTGCATGGTTTCTGCTGAGAGATCCGAGCTCAATCTTACTTGCTTGCTTTGTATGTGACCCTTCTGTTTTCCCTGGCTGCTTTCAGAAGTGTCTCCTTGTCTTTAATTTTGGAGAGTTTGACAATGATATGTCTCGGTGATTTTCTTTTGGGGTCTGTCCTTCCTGGGGTTCGTTGAGCTTCTTGAATGTTTATCTTTTCACTTTTCAGGATGTTAGAGAAATTTTCTTTCAGTACTTCTTCAACTCTTTCCTCTGTGGACTTGTGTGATTCTTCTTTTTCTGGAATGCCGGTAATTCTTAAGTTATACCTCTTCATGTTGTCCAACATGAATCTTAGACCTTCTTCAGATGTCTTTATCCTTTTTTGTGTTTGTTCTTCTATCTTAGTGGTATTGAGAGATTTATCTTCCAGCTCACTGGTTCTGCCTTCCATCTCATCTATTCTACTCCTTTGCCCTTTCAGAGTATTGTCTATTCCCGATGTTCTGTTATTCGTCGTTTGGACCTCTTTCTGTAGGTTTCCAGTGCTGTATGTATCATATTTGATTGTTCCTGTAGCACTTTCCTGACTTCTTCCTTATTTTTCTCAACTCCATTGTAAAGTATTTTGAAACATTTTATAATCATTTTTCTGAATTCCTTCTGAGGCATTTCCAAGGCCTGCCCTCTGTTCAGAAAGGAGTCCAGGTCTACCTCTATGTCATTTGTCTCAGACATTTTATCTTGTTTCTGGACATGTGCTGATATGGTCATCTGCTTTTGCTTCTTGGACATAATTAGTATTTATCTGTGGCCTTAATACTTAATTGAGTATGTGTTTTGGTATTTTTTATTCTTTATGCTTGCTTCCAGGGATATGTGATCAGGGTTTGGGCTTCCCTTTTCACTCTTCTTACTGCTTAACTCAGAGTAACTTTCACAGGTCTTATCTGTTTTCCTGGTGTATGGTAATTGGTATTGGTTCTTGCCTGGGTTTTGGTGTTTTATAGAGCATGATTGTCACTTGTCTATATGGTGGCAGTTGCTGACTCTTCTTGTGTAATTGATGGAGACAAAGAGTCTGCCAAAGGTCGAAGGGTGAGCATATAATAGCAAAACAGCACCAGCAAAAAACTTACAAGAGAAAAAAATAAACTAAAAACAAACGAACAAAAAACAGCAACAACAAAAACTAGACTGAATACTGCAGTCTATAATCACAGAAAAAGGAGAGGAGGGAGAGAAGGAACAACAACAACAAAAAATCTGCAGCCTAATATGAGTATGACTTACTCTTCAGCTTCTTGCTTTCAAAGTTGCCTGAGAGATTTCAGGATGCCAGTGTTGGTTGTTATGCTATACCTCAGGCTTTAATTTAATTTTCGGCCTGTTTTGTTTTTAAATTCTCTTTCCCTCTCTACAGCCCTGTCCTGCCCTTTCTGGTTTTAAAAAAAACAAAAGACAGACAAGCAAAAAGCCTTCAGGGCTTGCTTTTGGGCTGAGTATCTGTGCACAGGCATGGCAGAAGAACCCAACAGTGGTGAGGGTGGGGGCTGTTCACTCGCTCAGGCTCCCCCTCTAGTCACCAGAACAGAGCTGGGCAAACAGTCAGCATGCTTATGACCAGACACCAAAAAAAAAAGAAAGAAAGAAAGAAAGAAAATCAGAACAAAGCAAAACTGACAAAGTTAACCTTTGGTCCAAGGTTCCTGTGGCATTTTTTCGTGGTGTGTCTGCTCCCCCATTTTTCTTGTTGTTTTTCTTGTTTTCTCTCCCAATATGTCTGCTCTGGGCCTCCGAGCCCAGCCAAGCAGATTCAAAAGTACACGATTTTTTACTTCAGCTTCAAGTTCCACAAGCTATAAGCCTTCAAACCTTCAAAATATTCCTATTTCTGTGGTTCCGAGTTTTGGAGCTCTGCCCTGGATCTGCTTTGCCTGGTATTTTATGGTATTGCTGATGGCAAACTTCACTCCACCTCCACCCTAGCCGCCATCAAGCCCCGTCTCCAAGGCTGTGAATCTCTAAGGGAGCAGCAGAAAGCCTCATCTTTCTCCTACAGAGCTGCTAGTAGATTTGAACTGCTGACCTTATGGTTAGTAGCCCAATTTGTAACTCACTACACCACCAAAGTTCCTTAATATAGGCATATATTGTTGTTATTAATTACCATCAATTTGGTTTCAACTCATAGCAACTCTGTATAGGGTTTCCAAAAATTATCTTGTCAATTTGAACTCCAACCTTGCAGTTGAGTGCTTATCCTACAGCACCACAGGACTCCATGATAGGCATATAACATTATAAATTCCCCTCTGAACACTGCCTTCACTACATCTCACAAATTTTAGTATGTTGTGTTTTCATCTTTATTCAGTTCTTTTACTGATTTCTTAATTTCTTCCTTGATCCATTTAAAAAAATAGTATGTTTTTAAATAGTTAATTTCCACACATTTGTATATTTTCCAGTTTTCTTGGTCATTTCTAGCTTCATTCTAAAGTGATTGAAGATTCTTTGTATGATTCCAATATTTATATATTTATCAGCACTTGTTATCTAACATATGCTCTATCCTGGAAAATAATCCATGTGCACTGAAGAAGAAGAATGCATATTTTGCTCTGTATGTTGAGTAGTATGCTCTGTATGTGTTCTTAGGTTGGTTTATAATGATCTTAAAGCCCTCTATTTCATTATTAAGCTGCCAGGATGTCCTGTCCATTATTGAAAGTACTATATTGAAGCTAACATACACTATCGCAGAAGTTTATCCCTTTTACTATATAAATTTTTGCTTCATATTTTTTTATGGTTCTGTTATGAGGTGAAGGAGCTCTGGTGGTACAATGGTTTAAACATTGGGCTACTAACTGAAGGGTCTATACATCCACCCTACCAGTTTCTCTACAGGAGAAACATGAGGCAGTCTGCTTTTGTAAACATTTACAGTCTCAGAAACAGTAGGGAATGGTTCTACTTGGTCCTATAGGATCATAATGAGTTGGAAATGATTTGCTGACAATATGTTTGATTTCTTTATGAGAAAAGGGAGGGTACATGTTGGAAGAGAGAAGAATGCCATCTATAGGAGTGGTGATAAGGGCATATTTGTCTGGTCCCCATTCATAAGAGGAATGCTTTCAATCTCTCGATGTTGAGAATAATATTAACTGTTGGTTTTCTGCTGTTGTTGCTGTTGTTGTTAGATCCCTTCAAGTTGGTTCCAACTCACAGAGACCCTATGTACAATAGAATGAAACAATAATCTGGTTCTGCCCCTTCCTCACAATTGTTATGTTTGAGCCCTTTGTTGCTACCACTGTGTCTATCCTTGTTGGGAGTCTTCCTCCTTTTTGCTGACTCTCCACTTTTCAAGGATGATGTTCTTCTCCAAAGATTGGTTGCTCCTGATATTATGTCCAAAGTACAAGGGACAAATTCTCGCCATCCTCTCTTCTGAGTGCTTTCTAGCTGTACTTCTTCCAACATAGATTTGTTTGTTTTTCCGGCAATCCATGGTATTTTCCTTATTCTTTGCCAAAAATATAATTCAAATGCATTGATTCTTCTCCAGTCTTCCTTACCCATTTTTCAACTTTCACAAAAAAATGAGGCTATTGAAAATACCATGGCTTGGGTCAGGCACACCTTA
Source organism: Chrysochloris asiatica (assembly GCF_000296735.1). Classification (NCBI taxonomy): domain Eukaryota; kingdom Metazoa; phylum Chordata; class Mammalia; order Afrosoricida; family Chrysochloridae; genus Chrysochloris; species Chrysochloris asiatica. The sequence continues at coordinate 7,406,911 of NW_006408644.1, read as the reverse complement.
GTTCTCTTCAACACTTTAAATAGGTCTTTTGCAGCAGATTTACATAATGCAATGTGGCATTTGATTACTTGACTGCTGCTTCCATAAACATTGTTTGTGGATCCAAGAAAATTAAGACTTTGAGCATTTCAATCTTTTCTCCTTTTATCATGATGTCGTTTATTGGACCAGTTGTGAGAAAATCCATTTTCTTTACATTGAGGTGAAATCCATAATGAAGGCTTTTATCTTCTTTAGTAAGTATTTCAATTCCTCTTCCCTTCCAGCAAGAAAGGTGTGCCATCTGCATATCACAGGTTGTTAATGAGTCTTTCTCCAGTCCTGATGCCTCATTCTTCTTCATATAATCTACCTTCTCAGATCATTTGCTCAGGCTGCAGATTGAATAAGTATGGTGAAATGATGCTACCCTGCTACTCACATTTCCTGATTTTTAACCATTCAATATCCTTGTTATATTTGAGTGACTGCCTCTTGATCTATGTACAGGTTCTTCATGAGCACGATTAAGTGTTCTGGAATACCCATTTTTCAAAATGTTATCCATAGTTTGTTATTATCCACATATAATACTCTTGCATAGTCAATAAAGTATAGGTAAATATAATTCTGGTATTCTCTACTTTCAGCCAAGATCCATCTGGCCTCAGTAATGATATCCCTCATTCCACATCCTTTTTTGAATTGGCTTGAATTTCTGACAGCTTCCTGTCAATGTACTACTGCAATCATTTTTAAATTACCTTCAGAAAAATTTTACTTGCATGGGATATTAATGATATTGTTTGATATTTTTTGCATTCCATTAGTTCACCTTTCTTTGGAATGAGCACAGATAAGGATCTATTCTAATCGGTTGGCTAGGTAGTCTTCCAAATTTCTTGACATAGATAAGTGAGCATCTCCAGTGCTGCATCAGTTTGTTAAAACATTTCCATTTTTTTCCCCCACCAATCCCTGGAACCTTATTTTTTGCCAACGCCTACAGTGCTGCTTAGACTTCTTCCTTCAATATCATTGGTTCTTCATTATATGGTACCTCTGGAAATGATTGAATATCCACCAATTCTTTTTGGAACAATGATTCTGTGTATTCCTTCCATCTTCTTTTGATGTTTCCTGCATTGCTCAATATTTTGCCCAGGTTGTTGTTAGGTGCTATTGATTAGGTTCCCACTCATAACAACCCCTGTATAGGGTTTTGAAGGAATGGGTTTGAACTGCTGATGTTGTAATTATCATTCCACTGCTTATCCTGCAGTGCCACATGCAGACTTTTGTCCATAGAATCCTTCAATACTGCAACCTGAAGCTTGATTTTTGCTTCAGTTCTTGCAGCTTGAGAAGCACTGAGAATGTTCTTCTCTTTGGTTTTCTAACTCCGGGTCTTGCACATTTTTTTCTAATAATTGACTGTGTATTCTCAAGCTTCCCTTTGAAATTTTCAGTTCAGCTATTTGATTTCATTATTTCTTCCAGTTGCTTTGGCCTCTCTATGCTGGAGAACAAGTTTCATAGTCTCTTCTGACATCCACTTTTGTTTTTACTTTTCTCCTGTCTTTCTTTTACTTTCTTCATGTATAATTGTGATGTCATTCCACAACTCTCTGGTCTTTGGTTATTAGTATCTCACATCAAATCTGTTCTTGAGATGGTCTCTAAATTCAGGTGGGATATACTCAAGGCCATATTTGACTTTTATGGGCTTGTTTTAATTTTCTTAAGCTTCTCCCTGAACTCACATATGAGCAGTTGATGGTCTGTTTAAGGTGTCAGCACCTGGCCTTGTTTTGTATGCTGATATTGAGCATTTCCACTATTTCTTCCCAGAGATATAGTAAATTTGATTCCTGTGTATTCCATCTGATGAGGCAGGCTCATATGTATAGTCACCTTTTATGTTGTTTTAAAAAGATATTTGCAATTAATAAGTTGCTTATCTTGCAAATATCTGTCTTGTCATCTCCAGCATCATTTCAGTCACAAAGGCCTTATTTTCCAACTAGAAATATTTCCACTTTGTTTCCAATCTTAGCATTCAGTTTCCTTTTTTAAAACATAAAAGATAATCAGCTTTAATTTCAACCAATCATACATTTTGTTTCATCTCAAATGATTATAATCACCTTCCTGCAACAACAGTTATCCTGCTCCCTCCCTGTGGCTTCCCTTTTATATCTTATTTTTCACAAATAAAAAAAGCAGTATTATTTGATTACACATACAAAACAAAAAATATATATATTCATTTAAATGTCAAAAGAGCACATTTTGCAAGCTAGCCTCCTGTCCGCTGACATACAGCCTTTCTCAGTCCATGGGCCTAGAGTCCTCAGCTGCTTTATCTCTCTATGTCATCACCTCTGCCACCGTCTCTGCCATTGCCGCTTTTCTAGGTAGTATCTCACACTCCATTCATGGCTCTTTCCTTTTGATGGACCTGGGGTCCTCTGTTCCTGAAATGAAAGATTAACTACTCTCCCCTTTTAGTTACACATCTATAATTAGAGGTGTGACAATCGCAATTAATCCTGATAATAATTACTCACAAATGAATTATAAAATCCTACCACCATAATTTCCCAGCCCCTTTTACCAGATTCATCTGGAAAAGAGGAAAACCATTCAGTGGGGATTCTACCTTACTCCCACATTCTAAAACTAAGCACACTCATGAAAGCTTATAAGCCAACCACTTTGTGCCTTTATAGCCCCCTATTTTTGATAGCCAATTTCTAAATTGCCTGTCCCTATCAACCCAGTCCACTGAAGAAACAAGCTTGATCCTTGATATGAAGAATCCATCCATTTCAGTTGTAATTTTGAGCAATTGCATCTATAAGCAAAGATCCAGTTCATCAAATTGTAGCAATTTATAATTGCTCACAGTATCAAGCATCTTTATCTTCATCTGGTCGAGTTCTGGTCAGCAAGCCATCCAAGCTAGGTCAGATGGGCACTAGCTGCTAGTTTGGGAGTTATCACATGCCTCCCTGCACTTCAGACAAGTTGGCTAGGTCAGTGCCCATGGACTTGTGAGTTCACCCTAAACTTCAGACAAGCCAACTCTTCCTATTCTTCATCTCAAGGTCAACAGGTATCAATGGAATATGGCCAAGCTCAACCCATGTCTCTTTGCTCCATTTCCCCTATTTCCACTCACCAGTGTGATCTCCAGGCAAGCATCCTAGACTGCTCATGGGTTCCCTATGAGTTTCAGACTTAGAAGGAGGTTTTTCCTGATGGGCTGACTTTTCTTGGCTTGATGCCTCCAAAGCAATCAGCTTGCTTGATATTCAGACAACCAAACAGTCTATTATATTTCTTCTGGTCTTTCTTCCAATAAAAATCTTCTGTTCTCCCAGCAACACTGGGTTGGTCAGCATGTCTTTTCAAGTAGGAATGTCCCACCTCAGAAGGTTTTGGGTGGGGCTCAGGATTCCCCCTAAGGTTCCATACTCCACAAAGGCTTAACAGGACACATATTTCCTTGGGCAAATTCTAATTCCCCTTTAAGTTAATCTAAACAATTATAGGCTGAAGACAGACTTACAAGCTTTCTGTCATTCTAATTCTCAATATTCTTTTCTATCATATTTAAATGTCTATTTTACAATAGTAGACAGGGAAATCAATATCCACAAGACACTCAAGCAACTAAACATTTTCCCCTTGATCCCTGTATCACAGAACACTGTTGTTCCAAGGTTCTGTATAAATCACTATTTATCTGTATCCCATTTAGTTCATGCTTACCTCTCTAAGTATTACCCTGTCTTCATTGTTCTTCTGCCACCCATCCTCTTTTTGTGTATTGCCCTCCCTGTCACCTGAGCTAACATGTGTCTACCCCCTAACCTGTGAATTCCTTTCCCCACCTCCTACGCCTGGTAGCCATAAAAGAATATTTCTTTCAGAATTAAAATCTTTTCTTAAGCTTTTACAATAATGGTCCCATGCAATATTTGACCTTTTGTTTGTGCCTGACACTCAGCATAATGTTCTCAAGGTTCATCTATGTTATGAGGTGTTTTACAGTTTCATCGTTATTCTTCAAGGTTGTATAGTCTGTACCAAAGTTTGTCCATTCTTCCATTGATGGGCACTTAGGCTGTCTCTGTCTTTTTGCTATTGTGAATAGTGCTGCGATAAACATTGATGTGCATATATCTACTCACGTTCTGGCTCATATTTCTTGTGGATTTATACTAAGGCATTTCTATTTCCAATTTTCTGAGGAAGCGCCATACTGTTTCCAGAATGGTTGAAGCATTTTACAGTCACTCCATATTTGTTGTTTTCTGTTTTGTTTTTTCTTAACTTCGCTGTTATTGCTGGTGTGAAATATCTCATTGTTGTTTTGATTTGTATCTCTCTAATGGCAAAAGGAGCTCTGGTAGCGTAGTGGTTACGAATCGGGCTGTAAACCGCAAGGTCAGCAGTTCGAAACTACCAGCTGCTCCGCGGGAGAAAGATGAGGCTTTCTACTCCCGTAAAGATTTACACCCTCGGAAACCCTGTACAGGGTCGCTATGAGTCGGTTCCGACTCCACGGCACATAACAACAACAACAACAAATGGCAACAATAGTGAGGTTCTGGCAGTGTTTCGTTCTGCTGTGCATAAGGTAGCTATGAGTTGGCACCAACTCAATGGCACTTAACAACAACAACAACAACAACAATGGCTAATGATCATGAACATTTCTTCATATGTTTGTTGGCTGCCTGAATGTCTTCCTTGGTAAAGTGTCTGTTTATGTCCTGTGCCCAATTTTTAATTGGATATTTGTCTTTTTCTTGTAGAGGTGTTGGAGTTTCCTTTAGATTTTAGAGATTGTTCCCTTGTCTGATGTGTCATTGCAAAACATGCAAAACATGTTTTCCCCTTCTGTGGACTCCCTTTTTATTCTTTTGGTGGAATCTTTTGATGAACATTAATTTCCTAGTTTTTAGTATGTCCCAGTCATCTATTTTGTCTCCTTATGTTTCTGTAATTTTTGCAATGTGTGAAAGTCTATGTGAGCCCTGTATTAGAGCCCTTAAATGTTTCCCTTTTTTTTTTTTTTTTTTCCATTGATGACTTTTATAGTTCTGGGATTTTCATTTAGGTCTTTAATCCATGTTGAATTAGTTTTGTATATGGTGTGTGATCAAGGTCTTGTTTCATTCTTTTATATATTGATTTCCAGTTTTGTCAGCACCATCTGTTGAAGAGATTATCTCCTCCCCATTCAATGTACTTTGGCCCTTTGTCAAAGATCAGTTGGCTGTCTGTGGATGGGTTAACTTCTGGATTCTCAATTCTGTTCCATTGATCTATGTATCTTTCATTGTATCAGTACTAGTCTATTTTGACTACTGTAGCTATGTAGTAAATTTTGAAATCAAGGAGTGAGAGGCCTCCAATTTGTTCTTCTTCTTAAGCAGTGCTTTCCTTATCTAAGGACTCTTTCCTTTTCATATAAAGTTTATAATCATTTTTTCTATCTCTTTAAAGAATGTTGTTGGACTCTGGATTGGGAATGTACCAGGAACCTGGTATATTCTTCCAGAAAAAAAAAAAAAATCTCTTTTGGTTTCTTATAGTAGTGTTTTTGTTTGTTTGTTTAGGTCGTTTGTTTCTCTGGTTGATTTATTCCTAAATATTTCTTCCTTTGGGTGGCTATTATAAATGGAATTACTTTCTATTTCCTTTTCAGAGCTGTCATTAGTAATATAGGGGAATCCACCTCATTTTTGTATCTTGTACCCTGCCACTTTACTGAATCTTTCAATGAGTTCCAGTAGTTTTTTTTTTTTTTCTGAGTCCTTGGGATTTTCTATGTATATTGTTGTTGTCCAGTGCTGTTGAATTGATTCTAACCCATAGCAACCCTATATAGGGTTTCCAAGGAGCAGCTGGTGAGCTTGAACTGCCGACCTTGCAGTTCAAACGAGTTTGCAGTCTGGCGCATTAACCCACAGCACCACACCAGGACTACAGATCATATTATCTGCAAATAGAGAGAGTTTTAATTCTTCTTTGCCAATTTGGATACCTTTAATCTCTCTCTTTTGCTCTATAGCTCTGGCTAAGACTTCTAATACAATATTGAATAGGAGTGGTGATAAAGGACATCCTTGTCTGGTTCCTTTTCACAAGGTGAAAGCTTTCAGTTCCTCTCCATTGAGAGGGATGTTGGCTATTGGTTTTGTATATATACTCTTAATTATGTTGAGGACTTTCCCTTCAGTTCCTACTTTGCTGAGCATTTTTATCAGGAATGGGTGTTGGATTTTGTCAAATGCCTTTTCTGCATCAATCAGTAAGATTATGTGGTTGTTTAAAAAATTTTTTTTATTGTTTTTCTAATAATTAATCCTTGCATCCCTGATATTAATCTCACTTGGTTATAATGCATTATTATATTTTTAATGTGTTGTTGAATTCTACTGGCTAGGATTTTATTGAGAATTTTGACATCTATGTTTATGAGGGATATTGCTCTATAATATTCTGTTTTAGTGATGTCTTTCCCTGGTTTTGATATGAGGGTTATGCTTGTATCATAAAACGTATTTGGAAGTTTTCCAACCTTTTCTATATACTGGAATAGTTTGAATAGAATTGGTGGCAGCTGTTCTCTGAATATTTGGTAAAATTCACCAGTGAAGCCATCTATGCCTGGACTTATTTTGGTTGGGAGTTTTTTGATGACCCAATCAATTTCTTCTTTTGCTATGGGTCTGTTCAATTTTTCTACTTCACTCTGTGTTCGTTTAGATAGGTTGTGTTTTTCTAAAAAAATGTATCAATCTCCTCTAGATTTTCAAATTTGTTGGAGTACAGCTCTTCATAGTATTCTGTTCTTATCCTTTTTATTTCCATTGGTTATGTTGTAACATCACCCATATGGTTTCATATGTGTGTTATTTGTGTCTTTTCCATCTTTTCTTTAGTTAGATTTATCAATGGTTTGTCAATTTTATTAATCCTTTTGAAGAACTAGCTTTTTGTCTTGTTAATTCTTTCTATAGTTTTTCTGTTTTCTATCTTGTTTATTTCTGCTCTAATCTTCATTATTTCTTTTCTTCTGGTTACTGTAGGTTTACTTTGTTGGGTTGTTTCTAATTGTTGGAGATGTTGTATTAATGTGTTTATTTTGGTTTTCATTGAAGGAATTGGCAAAGAACAAGGCACCAGGAATTGATGGAATAAAAATTAAAATCTTTCAAGACAGTGAGGTGGCACAGGAGGCACTTACTCATCTCTGCCAAGAAATTTGGAAGACAACTATCTGGCCGACTGATTGGAAGAGATCCATATTTGTGCCCATTCCAAAGAGAGGTGACCC
>NW_006408644.1:7392470-7398330 GCF_000296735.1 Chrysochloris asiatica | reverse complement strand
GTGAGGTTGGCCCAGTATCGGACATTGTTTCGTTCTGCTGTGCATAAGGTCACTATGAGTTGGTGCCGACTCGTTGGCACCAAACAACAACAACAACATTTATTGCTATAAATTGTCCTCGCGGCACTGTTTTTGTTGTCCCCCAAAGGGTTTGGAATGTTGTGTTTTCATTCTCATTTGTTTCTAGGAATTTTTAAATTTCACCCTTTATTTGTTCTACTACCCAGTAGCTTTTAAGCAGGGTGTTATTCACTTCCCATGTATTTGACTTTATTTCCTTGGTCTTCCTATTGTTGATTTCTAATTTTATGGTATTGTAGTCTGAGAAGATGCTTTGTAGTATTTTGATGTTCGTACATTTATGGAGGCTTGTTTTGTGGCCTAACACATGGTCTATTTTGGAAAATGTGAATTATGGTGTTGTTGGGTTGAATGCTCTTTACACATCTGTGAGGTTAAGTTGGCTGATTGTGTTGTTTATTTCCTCTGTGTCTTTGTTGAGTTTCTTTCTGGTTGTTCTATCCTTTTTTGTAAATGATGTTTTAAAATCTCACACTATTATTTTAGATTTGTCTGTTTCTTTCTTCAATTCTATTCTTGTTGTTTTTAAGTGCTGTCGAGTTGGTTCCAACCCATAGCGACCCTGAACAGGGTTTCTGAGGCTGTAAATCTTTACGGGAGCAGAAAGACTCATCTTTCTGCCATGGAGCAGCAGGTAGTTTCGAACTGTGACCTTGAGGTTCACAGCCCAATTTGTAACCACTAAGCTACCAGAGTTCCTTTTCAATTCTATTAGGGTTTGCTTTATATATTTTGGGGCTCTTTCCTTGGGAGCATATGGTTTTGTCCTCTTGTTCAATTGACCCCTTAATCATGAGATAATGTCTTTTATGCTGGTTTTTGCCATGAAATTTATTTTATCAGAGACTAGTATTGCCACTCCTGCTGGTTTTTTATTGTAATTAGCTTGGCATATTTTTTTACCATCTTTTAATTTTTAATATGTTGCTGTCTATGTGTGTAAGGTGTGTCTCATATTGAAGGATCCTGTTTCTTATCCATCTGTCACTGTCTCTTAACTAGTGTATTTAATCCATTGACATTCAGTGTAATTATAGATAGGTATGAATCAGTTCCTGTCATTATGTTTTTGTTTTGTTACGTGGTGCTGCTGGTTTCTTTGTTCTGAATGCCTTCCTGTGTCAGTGTGAGTTCATTTTTTTTTTCTGTGTTTTTTCTTGTCAGTTTCTTCATAGTTTCACTGTTTTTATGTTCTTCTTAGATTTTCCTTTTCTTGATTTGTTGTGAAGTATTAATTTTCTCTGTGTTTACCCTGTATTCTATTAACATTTTCCTCCTTTTAAAATAGTCTGTTTTGTCCTGAAATCTACCTGACCTTCTCAACATCTGGATCTCTGTCTCTATATTTCCCCTCTTGTTTTGCATTGTAATCGTTTTGATCATAGAATGACCTTCTAGATCCTCAGATCCTCTGACTTTGTTCATGTAGTTTTATTCTGCCTGGGACTCTTCTATCTCTAGACTGAGTACTGGGTGGTGTTGTCATGTATGTCAATCTTTGGTTGTTGTCTGTTCTTGTTAGTTCTCAGACCAAAGAACTCCCTTTAGGATAGCCTGAATTGCTGGCTTGGCTTGTACAAAGTACTTTAACTTGTTTATCTTGGAATATTTTGATTACACCATCATATTTGATTCGCAACTTTGCTGGGTAAATGATTCTTGGTTGGCAGTTTTATGTTTCTTTCTTTCCTTCCTTCCTTCTTTTCTTTCTTTCCTTCCTTCTTTCTTTCTTTTCTTTTCTTTTATTTCTTCTCCCCATTGCCTTCTTGCTACATGGTTTCTGCTGAGAGATCAGAGCTTAATCTTATTTGCTTGCCTTTTTAAGTAACACTTCTCTTTCCCTAGCTGCTTTCAGGATTCTCTCCTTGTCTTTGATTTTGCAGAGCCTGATTATGATGTTGTTGTTATGTGCCATTGAGTCAATTCTGACCCATAACGACCCTGGAGGTGGACAGACAGATGAAAATAAAATAACAAAAAAGGAACATTCACATCTTTATCTCTGGTCAGCCCTCTGTGATGGGAGTGCTCTCTTGACCTTGTATCTGCTCCTTCCCATTCCAAATGGCTGCACTGGTACTCACTGGCCACTGGAAATCAGAAAACACCACCTTTCTGGTTTCTGCTCCAAACCCACTCTGTAGTGAGTCTTTGATCCACCTAATTATCCCTTTATATGAAGTTCAGAGTTCCAGGACCACTCTTTGAACCTATTCTATCTGGTATTCTGTGTTATTACTGGTGGAGATCTGCGCAGCCTTTCTCCCTAATCCACCATCAAGCCACATTGCCTTCTTGCCTGCTGAGAAATCAGAGCTAAGTCTCATTGGTTCTCCATTGTAGATGTCTCTTTATTACTCCTGAGTTACTTTTAGGATTCTTTATTTTTCTTTGGTTTGGGAAATTTATATTTTAATATGTGTTATTGCGTTTCTTTTGGGGCCTGTTCTATTTTTGGTTTGTTGAGCTTCTTGGATGTTTATATTCTCCTTTTTTCACAAATAATATCTTTTATTTGTGCTCATAAAAAGTCTGAATTTTAAACAGAATCTTGAACTGGTGACTTATACCCATAACTCATTCAACTTTAGCACATGTCTCATCTCCAATAGCTTTTCTAGAATTACTACCTTCACTATGAAGTTCTATGAGTTTTCTCAACTCAAACCTGGGCGTCTTAAATATTTGTACTTTCCTAACAAACATGTCATGGAGAGGGTAAATAGACTGGCAAGCCTTTTCTATGTCATTTCTATGCTGTCTAGAATCAGTTTATTGACCATTTCTGTCAAGTCATTTGTCTGCACCTCTCAGGTCATGATTCCCATCATTTTCTTCTGGATTTGATGAACTTGTTGGTGTTGAGCATAAGATGTCTTCTGAATCTGGTTGTTGCATTTTTTAGTAAAGCCAACTCACAATACAGGAAGCAAATAATCATTAGTAGTCTTGACATCAACATGAGCTGCAGTTATGATCTGCCCTTTTTTGACTATGAAACGTATTTTGTCACTGTATAGATCCTTGCCATGGAAGTTGGTCAGGCAAGTTTTTCCTTGAATATCCTCTGTAATTAACTTGAGTTTTCTAAATGCAACTTCGTCGTTCTGCATATCAGCAAAGCTCACTTCAAAAAAACGACCCTTGAGGCCATCAGATGCAATTTTGGTTCCTTAAGTCCTTGTGACTAGTGTTTTCCCAGTATTTCTTATATTGAGCATAGCTGGTGCCTTCACATCATACCAATCTTTCTTAGAAAAGGGATCAAGCACTTTCTTCTTGACCCCTTTTGTAAGGCCAATCGCCATAGTTCTGCTCAGAGAGCCAAAAAGGCATACATACCTTTTTTTTTTTTCTTTCTGCTTTTTAACACTTTATTTTTTCAACTTTATTGTTTATTTTTATTTGAAAATAATTCCTGTGAGTTTTACATTTTTTTAACTTAGAAAAATTTAGTTTATCTCTGTGCTTTTTTTTTTTTAACCTTTTACTGTGAATTGAGTGAAGGTATACAGACAAGACTATCAGTTTTACTTTCAACCCATCATATATTTTGTTTCCTCTCATTGATTATATTACTTTCCCTGTAACACCAGTTATCCTGCTTCCGCCCTGTAGTCTCTCTTTTATATCTTTTCACAAATGAATGTTTTATTTTTTAATAAATGAACAAAGCAAAAATATTTGATGCACACATACAAAGCAAATGATTTATCTATATTCATTTAAATGTCCAAAGGGCATATTTTGCAAGCAGCCTTTCTCAGTCCATGGGCCTAGAGTCCTCAGCTGCTCTATCTCTCTTTGCCATCACCTTTGCCACCATCTCTGCCATTGCTGCTTTTCTGGGTAATATCTCACACTCCACTCATGCTCTTTCTTCTTGATGGTCCTAGGGTCTTCTGTTCCTAAAATGAAAGATTAACTACTTCCCCTTTTAGTCACACATCTTCTACAATTATAGTTGTGACAATCACGATTAATTCTGATAACAGTTACTCACAATTGAATCATAAAATCCTATCACTATAATCCACCATCTCCTTTCACCATATCCATCTAGAAAAGAGGAAAATTATTCAGTGGGGATTCTACATTACCTCCCTCATTCTAAAACTAAGAAAACTTATGAAAGTTTGTAAGCCAGCCCCTTCAAGCCTGTATAGTCCTCCATTTTTGATAGCCAGTGTCTAAATTGCCCATCCTAAACCCAGTGCACTATGGAAACAAGCTTGATCCTTGAGATGAAGAATCCTTCCATTTCAGCAGGAATTTTTGAGGAAATGCATATTGGTTGAAATTTTGACTAACTACATCCATAAGCATAGGTCCAGATCATCAAATTGTAGCAATTTATGCTTGCTCACCGTATCAAACTTCTTTATCTTCCTCTGGTTGAGTTCTGATCAGCTAGCCATCTAAGCTAGGTCAAATGGGTCAAGTTTGGGAGTTCATGCACTCCTCCCCACATGTCACACCAGCTAGCCACTTAACTCTCAGCTCTAGCCCCCAAGTGACTAGGTCAGTGTCTATGGACTTGGGAGTTCACACATCTCCCTAAACTTCAGACCGGTCAGCCATTTCTCTTCTGTCTCTCATATCCAGATCAACGGGTATCAATGGAATATGGCCAAGCTCAGCCAATGTCTTCATTGCTGCATTGCCACCCATTTCCACTCACACAAGTAGGCCAGGGTGGTCACCAGAAAGCATATTAGACTACTTGTGGGGTACCTTCGTGTTTCATTCTTAAAAGGGAGTTTTTCCTGATGGAATGACTTTCCTTAATGCATATCTTCATATCTTTCATAATATTAGGGAAGTTTTCTTCCAACAAATCTTTGACAGTTTATGCTGTACTTTAATTTTTTTTTTCCTGTACCTTCCTGTTCTGGAATTCCAATTACATTTAAGTTATTCCTCCTGATGGTGTTCCACATAATTCTTAGCTTTTTTTCATTGTTTTCTTCTGGTTGTTCTAACAGATTCGTATTGAAAGATTTGTCTTCGATTTCAGTAATACTAGTTCTCATTGATTCCATTCTACCTCTTTTGCTCTTCCAGTGCATTATCTTTTCTGAAATTTTAGTATTAATCTTCTGGATTTCTATTCCCTGTTTTTATATGGCTTCCAATTTTCCATTTGTTTTTCTAGTTCTTCTTGGATTGTTTTCCTGAATTATTCTGGATTTTGTCAGTACTTTTCTTAGTTTTGTTTGTGTTTTCCTTGATCTTTCTTTCTGTTGAAGGTACCTAAATATAATTCTTTTGAATTCTTTATCAATATAATTTCTTCCTCTACAGATGTCATGGCTCTGTATTTTGGTTATGTGTTTGAGTCATCCTGTCTTGTTTCTCTGTGTGAACTAAGATTATCTGTTCTCTCAAAGATATTGTGGTGTTATTGTAATTGTATTTAATAGGTTATTGTATTTTGGTATTTTTCACACCCCCACTTTTTATTTATTTATAATGTTTTGATATATCCAAGTGAATGGAAATTTAAAGAGACAGTATAGACATGAAACCAAACGGCCACCACTCGTCTGTCATGCTGTGGTGGTTTGAGTTGCTGTGATTCTGAGGGCTACGCCACCAGTGTTTTAAATAACCAGTAGGGTCACCCATGGTGAAAAGGTTTCAGATGAGCTACAAAACAAAGACAGACTAGGAAGAAAGAGTGACAAACTACTTCCGAATCGCTAGTCACTGAAAACTCTATGCATAGCAGAGAAACATTGTCAGATATAGGACTGGAAGGTGGGAGGGCACTCAGAAA
>NW_006408644.1:7387658-7389782 GCF_000296735.1 Chrysochloris asiatica | reverse complement strand
TTGATGGACTCAAGTGTGGCAGCGGTAGTGATGTTGGCCCAGGATCGGACATTGTTTCGTTCTGCTGTGCATGGGGTCGCTATGAGTCGGTTCCAACTCAATGGCACCTGACAATAACAACAGGTGAATGGAATGGACATGCTACATGGATGGCTAATTTGGCAAAACTTATTCACTCACCACCTATCTCCTGGTGAGTGTGGTAGATATTGGAACTGAAAAAAAAATTAACAGAAGAGGGGCGAGGGACAAAGAAAAGAGAGAAAGAAAAATATATGAGGGAGCAAAAGAAAGAAAGAAACACAGGGAAGAGAGCAAGCAAGAAAAAAGAAATAGCTGGTGGGTGCTGTCTAAGGAGGCAGCAGGGTGCAAGGTGCCCTATTAAGGGTGATGCTTCTGCCAACCTAGAAGGCATGTGGGGTTCCAGGTCCAGCACAGCACTTCTGCCAACCTGAGGAAGTGGCCAGGGGTGGGGTACTTGGTCCAGTATGTCACATTCTGCTGACCTGAGGAAGGTGTGGGTGACAGGTCACCTGGTCCAAGACAGCACTTCAGCCAGCCTAGGAAATGACAGGGAATGGGGTGCTCTGTCTGGAATGACATGTTCTACCAGCTGATCATACAGAACTTGTGCCTCCAAATATGAGGGTAGCATGTATGTGACACCTGTTCCTGAAATACACTTCTCCAACCTAAAACAAAGCAAAGCCAGCATAGGTGGTAACACTTCTGGTCACCAGCCACCCACATGTTCACTAGTGCAGTCCTGGGTGAGCAGAGCTGATTGTCAGGTTCCTGCCCTGAACGGAACAGTGCTTGCAAAAATTCAAAATGGCTACACTGTGTCAGGCTAGTTGGCAGTTCACTACTTCATATGTATCCCTGTTCTCTGTTATCATTTACTTTCTTAATCTAGTTAGTATTTGGTCTAATTTACTATCCTTTCCTTTGAGGCCCATGGTTCTAGAATTATCATCTATATCTGTTTCATTTGGTTTGTAGGTTCTTTTCAGAAATGGGTAGCATGTCTGCTCAATTTACCATCTTGTCAGACATCCCTTTTGCTGATTTTTTTTAGTTAGCCATTTTGATTAACTTTTCCATTCATTTTCTGTGTATTTTTAAAATATTTACTTTGTGAATACTATGGATATTATATTTAACATCTTACTTTTATAGCGACCTAGGTTAAATTGATACCAGTGTAACTTCAGTAACATACAGAAAATAGAAATTGAAATGTTTCAACAAACTGATACAACACTGGAGGCCAAGATATTTAAGACAGCTAGCTATTTGACCAACCAATTGATAGAGATCCATATTTGTTGTGCACATTCCAAAGAAATGTAAGCCAATGGAATGAAAAACTCATCCAACAATATCATTAATATCACATTCAAGTAAAATATGGCTGCAGATAATTAAAACATGATTGCAGCAGTACATTGACAGGGAGTGGCCAGAAAGCTGGATTCAGAGGAGGACATAAAACGAGGAATATCATTGTTGATGTCAGATAGAACTTGACTGAAAACAGAGAATACAGAAATATGAGAAACTAGATTATATGAAAAAAACATGACTTCAAAATTGGAAGACTATTCATTAACAACCTGTGATATGCAGATGACACAACCATGCTTTCCAGAAGCAAAGAGGACTTGAAGCACATTCTAATAAAGATCGAAGACTACAGCCTTCAATATGGATTGCACCTCAGTGTAAAGAAAATTAAAATGTTCACAACTAGACCAATAAATGACATCATGTTATTGAAGTTGTCAAAGATTTCATTTTGCTTAGATCCACATTCAATACTCATGGAAGCAGCCATCAAGAAATCAAATTATATATTGTATTAGGCAAATCTGCTGCCCAAGACCTCTTTAAAGTGTTCAACAGCAAAGATGTCAGTATGAGGACTAAGATACGCCTGATCCAAGCCATGGTATTTTCAGTAGACTGATATGAATATGAAAGTTGGACAATGGATAAGGAAGACTGAAGAAGAATCACTGAATTTTAATGATGTTGTTGACAAGGAATATTGAAAGTACCATGGATTGTCATAAAAACAAATAAATCTGTCTTGGAAGAAGTACAGACGGAATGCTCCTTAAA
>NW_006408644.1:7365467-7379935 GCF_000296735.1 Chrysochloris asiatica | reverse complement strand
TCTCTTTCCCTCCCTATAGCTCTCTCCTTCTCTTTCCTGTTTTAAAAACACAGGAACAAAAAGCAAACAAGAAAAGTTCAAGGCTTGCTCTTGGGCTAAGTATCTGTCGGCCGTTTGGCTTTAAGTGGATACTGTCTCTTTAAATTTTGAGGAGATCTATGCACATGCGTAGTAGAACCCTCCGAGGGTGGGGCTGCAATATCCACTAGCTCAGGCACCCCTATAGTTACCAGAATGGAGGTACGCAGTCAGCAAGGGATCAACGAAAAGATACCAAAAAAATAATGTCCACTCCTCTATCTCTGCGGCTCTGTCTGGTGTCCATGGCTGCTCTGATCCTTTCCCCACTTGGCCCCACACAAAATGGCGGCTCCTGGAGTAGCTGAGCGTCCCAAACCAGGAAGCAATGGATTTCTTGCTTCTGCCACAAACTCCCCAGCTGTAAGTCTTCCAACCTTCTAAATATTCCTTTATATGTGGTTCAGAGTACTGGGACCATTCCCTGAGCCTTCTTGGTCCTGTATTCTGTGTTGTTCTCGGCAGAGCTCATCACTACACTTCCACCCAATCTGCCATCTTTTTCCGGAAGTCCCATTTGTTGCTTTCTTGATTTCCTGTAGTTCTTTGTGTTGTAATTAATTAATTTATTGTTGTATTTTCCCATTATGTTCATTTTTTAACTTCCACAGATATGATCTCTCTTCCTTCATGTTCATCATTTGTGTGAGCCATCATGTCCTTTATTATTTCTTATACACTTTTGTTGACTTTGGGCCATTAGTTTTTTGCTTTATATTAGATTTTTTTCCCTTTATCTCCAGTATTTGTATTATCAACATTATTTTCTGGAAGAAACCATTGTGGGGGCAGCTTTCAAATCTTGCTTTTTACTCTCCCTCCCTCTCTACTTTAGACCATGTTTTTATCTTACAAACAGAAGTGAGCTTGCACTAACCAATCTGTCCATCAGAGGGCAGAGCCTTAACGGTTTTGCTCTGTTTTGTTTAAAACTTTTTATTATTATTTGGTTGAAAGTTTACAGAGCAAATCGGCTTTCCACTCAGCATACACATTTTTATGGTCAGAACTACGACGGTATCTGATCGTCTTCGAACCTCCGACTTTCGTTCTTGATTAATGAAAACATTCTTGGCAAATGCTTTTGCTCTGGTCCAAATTGCGCTGGGACAAGAATTTCATCTCTAGCAGCGCAATACAAATATTGCTGGCCATTCCTCTTAATCATGGCCTCAATTTCGAAAACCAGCAAAATAGAACCGCGGTCCTTTTCCATTTTTCCTAGCTGCAGTATTCAGGCGGCTCAGGCCTGGTTTGAACACTCCAGTTTTTTCAAAGTAAACGTTTTGGGCCCCATGGGACGCTTAGTTAAGAGCATCAAGGGGGTGCCGAGGAGAGGCAAGGGGAGGGGGAGGAGGTGGTTCATCTCACGCGGACTACCCACTGGCTCCCAAGATCCAACTACAAGCTTTTTAACTGCAGCAACTTTAATATACACTATTGGAGCTGGAATACCATGGCTGTTGGCGCCAGACTTGCCCTCCAATGGATCCTCGTTAAAGGATTTAAAGTGGACTCATTCCAATTACAGGGCCTCGAAAGAGTCCTGTATTGTTATTTTTCGTCACTACCTCCCCGGGTCGGGAGTGGGTAATTTGCACGCCTGCTGCCTTTCTTTGATGTGGTAGCGGTTTCTCAGGCTCCCTTTGTGACATGATTGCAGTCCCCACAGTGTAAGAGCACTCTTCTCACTTCCTTCTTGTGATTACAGTTTCCATTTGTCCTTCTTTCCTATCTCTTTCTCCCTTCTGAGCTATAATCTCTATATAGATTGTTCTAAGGTGTGTGTATCTCCCTGGTGTTACTGCTTACATGCCTATCTATTATTTAGCTGAAACTTGAGTCACGGAGGTGAGTTCAGCTCCAGGCTTGAAGGAGTCTTGGGGTGCCACCAGTCTTTGTAAGACAAGGAAGCCTCTGTGTGTGTGTGTGTGTGTGCATATATTTAATGGTTTTGAGTTTTGTTCCACTTTTTTTTTTTTTTTTAACTCTATCTAGAACCTGTTGTGATGGATCAGCAGTGGTGCCTGGGCATCATCTTGTTCTTCTGGTCTCAAGATCATGGAGACTGGGTTCACAAGATCCATTAGTCCTTTGGACTAATTATTTCCTTGCATCGTTGATTTTCCTCACTCTTTGTGAGGAAAACAGCTATAGTTGCACTGTTAGATGGGTGTTCACAAGCTTTTTAGACCCCATTCACTAGTCACTAGAGTAGAATGTAGAATAGCATTTTTGTGGATTATGGTATGCTAGCTGATCTTAATATCCCCGAGGCTTAGCAGTTCATTCCCTCAAGGTGTTTGATTATGGCTAACAAGTTTGCATTACTTTGTCCACCTGTATGATCTACTATATTCATGGATATATTTTCAGTTCATATACTTATGTACAAATATCCTCTGCCAAACCTACATACAATTGTGAATATAGTCCCATTAACCATTCCATTCCACTGCTGTTCACTTTGTTTATCTATTTATATATATATTCATAGATAAGTGTTATTACTGTTATTTCAGGATTGGGTATGTATTAGTACTTACCTTTTCTACCTTTAACTCTTGTGCTTCTCCCAGTGTTTTCCTTTGGTTTAATCATTTTGTGCTGACCTCCCTCTTACTGTATATTGCCTTTCACTTCAACCAAGTTAATCTGTGTCTACCTTCTAATTAGTTATTCACCCTTTCCTTTCCTGCTACCCTGGTAACCTTCAAAGAGTGCGTCTTTCTATGTGTAAACTTTTTCTTGACTTTTTACGCATGTGGTCTCATACAATATTTGTCCTTTTGTGATTGACTAATTTCACTTAGCTTAATGTCCTCTAGTTTATCCATGTTATGAGGTGTTTCACAGATTCATCTTTATTCTTTAATGTTGCATGGCATTCCATCTTGTAGATGTATCACAGTTTCTTTATCTATTCATTCATTGAAGACCTCTTAGGTTGTTTCTATCTCTTTTGCTGTTGTGAATAATGCTGCGATAACATGGGTTGTTAAGTGTCATGACTCTTATTGCTATTGTTGTTGTTAAGTGCCGTCGAGTCGGTTCCGACCCATAGCGATAGGATCTATAAATAGTAGTGGGATTGTGAGGTCACATAATATTTTCATTTTCAAGTTTTTAAGGAAATGCCATACTATTTTTCACAATGATTGCACATTTTACAGTTCTACAAAATTGCATCTCTATCTGCCACTGACACTTCAAGCACCATTGGATCAGCTGCATCATGTGGCCCAGGTGGCAGAATGGCTTGCACAGCAGCTTAAGCCTGTTGTAGAGCCTTTCTTGTTTTGGGCCCCACTCAAAACTAGCAGGGTTTCCCGTTAATTAATAAATAGGCAAGAATAGCACACCCAAATAAGGGATATGCTGCTTCCAAATTCCAAAGAGGCTAACCAGGTATTGTACATCTTTTTAGCTGTGGGAGGGACCTGATACGATAACTTATCCTTCACTTTAGTACGAATATCTTAACATGCCTCACACCATTGAACCCCTAGAAATTTCACTGAGGTGGGAGGTGCCTGAATTTTTGTTGGGTTAATATCCCACCATCTAGCATACAGATGGAGTCCTGGCATGGTGCTGAGGGCTAATGCGCTGGACTGCAAGGTCGGTTTGAACCACAAGGTCAGTGGTTCAAGCTTACTATCCACTCCTCAGAAACTCTATACAGGGTTGCTATGAGTTGGAACCAGCTCAAAGGCACAACAACAAGAGCAGCATGCAGATGGAGTCCTTCTGTAGCATTGTAGGATAAGCACGAGACCACAAGGTCGATCTGAACCACAAGGTGGTGGTTCAAACCCACCAGTTGCTCCTTGGAAACCCTATACAGGGGCACTGTGAGTTGGAGTAAATTTCAAAGGCACTTAACAACAACAGCATGCAGATGGAGTCCTGGTGTGGCACTGTAGGATAAGGACTAGACCACAAGGTTGATCTGAACCACAAGGTGGCAGTTCAAATCCACCAATCACTCTTTGGAAACCCTATACTGGGTTGCTCTGAGTCTGAACCGACTCAAAGACACTTAACAACAACAACAACAAAGCATGAAGATGCCTTACCAATAAGGTCATTGATACTTCTTTAGTATTAGGTCCAATCAGCATAATGTCACTAATGTAGTAAACCAGTATGATATCTCTGTGGACTAAATTATGACATAGTGCTGGAGAGTTGATATAATTCTGCGGTTGGACGATGCTGATATAATGGTACTTTCAATATCCTTTGCCAACACCGTACTTCAAATGCATTGATTCTTCCATGGTCTGTCTTATTCATTGTCCAACTTTCACATGCATATGAGGCAATTTAAAAACTCTGGTAGCGTAGTGGTTACGAATTGGGCTGCTAACCTCAAGGTCGGCAGTTCAAAACTACCAGCAGTTCCGCAGGAGAAAGATGAGGCTTTCTGCTCCCATAAAGATTTGCAGCCTCGGAAACCCTGTGCAGGGTCACTATGAGTTGGAACCGACTCCACGGTACTTAACAACAACAACAACAGCTCAATGCACCTTACTTTTCAAACTGATGTCTTTGCTCTTGAACACTTTCAAGAAGTTTTTTGCAGCATATCTCTCAAATGCAATGTGCCATTTGATGTCTTGACTTCTGCTTCCATGAGTGTTGATTGTGTCTTTGACAACTTAAATATTTTCTCCATTTATCATGTTTTTTATTGGTCCAATTGTGAAGTTCAATCCATACTGAAGACTAGTATTTCATCTTCCTCAGTAAGTATGTCAAGTCCTCTTCATTCCCAACAAGTAAGGTTGTGTCATCTGCATATTACAAATTGTTAATGAGTCTTCCTCCAATTCTGTTGCCATGTTCTTCATATAATCCAATTTCTCAGATTATCTGAAATTGGAATAAGTATGGTGCAAGGATACAACCCTGGCACACACCTTTCCTGGTTTTAATCAAGTCAGTATCCCCTTGTTCTGTTTAAACAATTGCCTCTTAGTCTATGTACACATTACTCATGAACACAATTAAGTGTTCTGGAATACCCATTCTTCATAATGTTATCTGTAGTTTCTTGTTAGCCATATAATTGAATACCTTTGCATAGTCAATAAAGCACAGATGAATATCTTTCTGATATTCTGTTTTTAGCCAAGATTTACATGACGTCAGCTCAAACATTTCAAAAAATAACATATGATCAAGAAGGAAGAAACCCAAGGTGAACTGAAGGTATTGGCAAAAAACAAGGTCAATAATTCAAACTCACCAGCTGCTCCTTAAAAAAACCCTATACAGGGTCAGTATAAGTCAGAACCAACTTGATGGCACTTAACAGCAACAAATATTCATGTAAAGGAGTCCTGGTGTGGCGCTGTACGATAAGCATTGGACTACAGGTCAATTTGAACTACAAGGTTGGTGCTTAAAACTTACCAGCTACTCATTAGAAACCCTATACAGGGTTAGTGTGAATTGGAAACAATTCTACAGGACTTAACAACAACAACAATAACAAACTAGTCAAAATTGCAACCGATACTCTGGTACCCATTACTTATGCCTGTAATAATAAAATATACTTTCTAAGACATTTAGTAACCTGGCTTCAGTTATTTTAATGTTTTGATTACCCACTGCAGTTGAGTTGTTTCTGACTCATAGAGGCCCTCTATGAAAGAGTATACCTGTCCCACATTGTTTTCAAGGCTGATGTAAAATTTACAGAAGGAGACTGCCACCCACATCTTTCTCTTGTGGAGCGGCTGGTGGGTTAGAACAGCTGAATTTTCAGTTACCAGCTGAGTGCGTAACCACTATACTACCTTAATAATTTGATTAAGCTCCATATATGCCAAGAAATTTGGAAGACAGTTACCTGGCCAACTGATTGGATGAAATCCATATTTGTGCCCATTCCAAAGAGAAGTGACCCAATGGAATGTAGAAATCATCAGACAATATCATTAATAGCCCATGCAAGCAAAATTTTGCTAAAGATAATTAAAAAATGGCTGCAACCATATATTGACCTTGGACTTCCAGAGGCTCAAGCCAGGTTCAGAAGAGTATGTATAATGAGGGATATCATTGCTGACATCAGATGGATCTTGGCTGTAAGCAGAGAATACCAGAAAGATGTTTATCTATACTTTATTGACTGTGCAAAGGCTTTCTGACTATGGATCATGAAAAACTATGGACAGCATATGGAGAATGAGTATTCCAAAACACTTAACTGTTCTCATGAGGAATCTGTACATAGATAAACAGGCAGTTGTTCAAACAGAACAAGGGAACACTGAATGGTTTAAAATTAAGAAAGGTATGAGCCAGGGTTGTATTCTTTCATCATACTTATTCAGTCTGTATGGTGGTGGTGGTAGTAATGTGCCATGGAGTTGGTTCCAACTCACAGGGACCCTACATAGGGTTTCTGAGGCTGTAAATCTTTCAGGAGCAGAAAGTCTCTTCTTTCTCCCACTGAATGAATGGTAGTTTCAAACTGCTGACCTTGAGGTTAGCAGCCCGACTCATAACCACTACACTACCAGAGCTCCTTTTTCAGTCTGTATGCTGAGCAAATATTCTAAGAAGATGGATTATATGGGAAAAAAGTAGCATTAGGATTGAAGGAAGACTCATTAACAACCTGCGATAATGCAGATGATACAACCAGGCTTGCTGAAAGCAAAGAGGACTTGAAATACCTTCTGATGAAGATAAAAGACCACAGACTGATATGAGTTATACCTCAACATAAAGAAAACAAAAATCCTCACCACTGGATCAATAAACAGCTGTGAACCTTAAAGCCAGCAGTTCGAAACTACCAGCTGCTCCGCGGGAGAAAGATGAGGCTTTCTGCTCCCATAAAGATTTATAGCCTCGGAAACCCTGTACAGGGTCGCTATGGGTCGGAACCGACTCGACGGCACTTAACAACAACAACAACATATAAATGGAGAAAAGATGAAGTTTTCAAAGACTTTGCTTTGCTTGGATCAACCATCAACATTCATGGAAGCAGTCGTTAAGAAATCTAATGATGTATTGCAGTAGGCAAATCTGCTGTTTAAGACCTTTTTAAAGTGTTCAAGATCAAAGATAACAGTTTGAGGACTAAGGTGCACCTGACCAAGCAGTGATATTTTCAGTAAGCTCATAATGCATGTGAAAGTTGGACAGTGAATAAGGAAGACCATAAAAGAATCGATGCATTTGAACTACGGTGTTGGAGGAGAATATTGAAAGTGCCATGGACTGCCAAAAGAACAAACCAATCTGTGTTGGAAGAAGTGCAGCCAGAATGTTCCTTGTAAGTCAGGATGGCTAGACTTCGTCTCTCATACTTTGGACATATTGTCAGGAAGGACCAGTCCCTGGAGAAGGGTACCATGTTTGGTAAAATGGAGGGTCAGAGAAAAAGAGGAAGACCTCCAATTAGATGGATTGGCACAGTGGCAACAGAGATGGGCTCAGGCATAGTAAAGATTGTGAGGTTGGTGCAGGACCAGGCAGTGTTTCATTCTGTTGTGCATAGGGTCGATATGAGTTGGTATCAACTTGGTGGCACCTAAAAACAACAATGTGACTAATCTGCTACCTCCTCCTCCGTCCATTTCCCTATGGATATATCCTTGTAACAGACTTTATCTTCAATACCTGATGCTAACCCAACCTTCTGCATGGATGCCCTCCTTATCCTGCTTAGTGTTGGACACTCCACACAACACTACCTTTTTGTGGCGATGCACATTCCACCCCACTCAATTTCTGATGTAACACTCTACTCTTCACCTCACGGTGTGTATGCCCTCATCACTTCTGTGTTCTGACATCCCATGCCAGGCCACCTCTCTGCAGAGATGCCCTCTTCACCCTGTCCTGCTCAGGCTTTTCATTCTACATCAATGCTTTTCCCACTCACCCAAAGTTAGGCAGCTTCTTCTTACTCTGCTCTGGTCAAACTCCCTACTCTAGGTTGTTCCCTCATCTACATGTAAGTCTTCCTCATCCTGTTTGCACCCTCACACCCTTTACTAGGAAGTCCCTTCCCTTCATGGACACTCTTCAAAATCTTCCTGGGCTGCTGGAGTTCTGCCTTCCATGC
The DNA here is from genome assembly GCF_000296735.1 of Chrysochloris asiatica. NCBI lineage: Eukaryota > Metazoa > Chordata > Mammalia > Afrosoricida > Chrysochloridae > Chrysochloris > Chrysochloris asiatica. The sequence goes on along the minus strand of NW_006408644.1, from coordinate 7,371,759 downwards.
CCTGCTGGAGTTCTGACTCTTCATGTTGGTTTGTCATCCAAGTGTGGACAACTTTCTAGTTGCACTTAGGTTCTGACACCCCATGCATATACCTTACATGACCTGCTCAGGTTCTAGCATCCTGATTTAGGTGATCATATCACTTCACGGATACATTCTTCACCTTTCTCAGAATCTGACATGTGTATAAGGCATCCCACCTTTATGGATACCTTCTCTCTTCACTTTGGTTCTGACAGTACAAGTCTACCTCGCCTCTGCATAAATATCTTCCTTACTCTGTTCGGCTCTGACTTTGCATGCTGGGTTGTGCCCCAGTATAGATACCTTCCTAATCCCATTTAGGTTCTGACATCCTATCATCAGACTACTTCTCTGCATGGATACCCTCTTAACTCTGCTTGGTCTCAATTGATCACAGTAGGCAATGCATACTCCATGTGGATGCTTTCCTCACATTCCTTGGACTATGATAGCTCATCCTGGGCACTTCTCCTTGGGGATGCCCTTCTCACCCGGCTTTGGCTATGACTCCCATGCTAGACATCCCACTAATGTGTACATTCTCCTAACACTAAAGTGTTCCAATATACCCTCTACATGGACCCCTTCTTTCCCTGTTTGACCTTTGACACTCCATGCCAGTTGACTCCCTGTATGAAGTTCCCTATATTTACAAGGGTGTCTTTTACACCCTACTTGTACTCCATACCCCAGATGTGGTGTGTAATTTGTGTCTTCCAAGAAGCCTTAGTGGCACTGTAGGAGAAGCATGGGACAGCTAACCACAAGGTCAGCAATTCAAACCCACCAGCTGCTCCTCGAAAACCCTATCCAGGATCACTATGAGTCAGAATCGACTTAATGGCAGTGGGTTAAGGTTTGTGTCTTTCTAGGCAGTATGGTTAGGGTATAGTTGAGCAGTTTGCACATAGATCCATTCATTTCCATCTGTAATGGTTAATTTTGTGTATCCACTTGGCTAGGTAAGCTATAGTATCAAGTTGTTTGTCCACCAGTCTAGATGTTGCTATGAATATTTATATGTGATTAGCATTTAAATTAGGAGCTCTGGTAGCGTAGTGGTTACGAATCGGGCTGTGAACTGCAAGGTCAGCAGTTCGAAACTACCAGCTGTTCCACGGGAGAAAGATGAGGCTTTCTGCTCCCGTAAAGATTTACAGCCTCAGAAACCCTGTGCAAGGTTGCTATGAGTCAGGACCGACTCCACGGCACACAACAACAACAACAAGCATTTAAATTGCAGTCCTAGTGTGGTGCTAAGGATAAGCACTGGACTGATAACCACAAGGTTGGTGGTTCAAATCCACCAGCTGCTTCTTGGAAACCCTACATAGGGTTGTTGAATCAGAACTTGCAGACTTGACAACACTTAACAATAACAACAACTGCAAATAACAACTGCATTTAAATCAGTTGGCCTTAAGTAAATTACCCTCCATAATGTGGGTGGAAATCATTCAAACAGTTGAAGGCCTTCAGAACAAAATAAGAGATTTCTCAAAGAAGGATTTTGTGTCCAGACTATAAATAGACATCCTGCCATGATTTCATCCCCCATCCCCACGGCCTGACCTGTGATTTCTTGACACAAGACTGTCAAAATTTTCAGCCTGTCTCTTGACCTATGAATTTAGACTTGCCAGCCCCCACAATCCTGTGGGCCAATTATTTTAAATTAATATCTCTTTCAATAAATAGAAAACTATATCTATCTGTATACCTAACCACCTACCTACCTATCTACCAACCTATCTTTCTATCTGTTAAGCTGGTTTTGTTTCTTTAGTGAACAGTAGGGAAATATTCATTTTCCTGAATCTTTGGATTCCTTTTGTATGTCAGAGAAGTTCAGGCATTCCAGACTTTGATTAGCCAATTTAACAGACCATTACATCACACACAAGTGTTTGAGCCAAAGCTTTTAATTTCTAATTATGAATGAGTACAATGAGTCAATAAATTAAAACCTATATGTGACTCTATAGGATAATCACTGGACTGCTAACTATAAGGTTGGTGGTTCAAGCCTACCAGGCACTCCTTATAAACCCTAAAACTAACAACAACAAACAACAACCATCCCCCAATCCATTTTCTGCTCTTTCTAACCCTGTTCTATGTTCTGAATATTATTAACCCACTCGCCTGTTGGCTTCTCGTTGCATTTGATCAAGGAGCAGAAATGGTAGGAGCTCAGGAGGTGAGTGGAAGGAGGGCCAGGGTTTTCCTTCCCAATTTTTTCCCTGCTCTGCCATTGCATCCCTGGCAATAGCTATACCCCTGCACAATTTTAGCACTCACTGGGCAACTCCTCCTCCATGATTCTGACTCTTATGGGACTCTAGTAACTCTCTTCATTCCTTTGACTCCTTGACTATAGGAGTAGTAGCAGTTTCCCACTCTTGCCTCACTATCCCTTGTTTCTTCCTGTAACCCTGATCACACTCTATAAATTGTCTTTTTATAAACTTTCATCTGAAGCAGCTGGGTGAATCATTTTCCTGCTGGGGTCCTGCTGATAAAGCCTGTTCATATCTTCATTTTTTTTTTTTTTTAATTTGAAATACAACTTTATTTTGGTTCTAAATGGTAAGGAATGAGAATGACAGTAACAAACAAGATTTCACCACTGAATAGTGTGATGCGACTGTAGCAGTTGCATATTTGAAACTCAAAAGGAAACAACTGCGTTCCAACAGCTAGATATGCAGGTCCAAAAAATGAAGGTATTTTTAACTGCCACATTCACTCTGAAGCCCATTCATCTCCTTCAGCATCCCAAAGATTAGCACATATTCTGCTTAGCTATATAATAAAGTGGTAAACACGCGGCACCACTGACATCACAGGACAGTTGCCTATAAAACTAGACTTCTGACGCTGGGCTCCAGCTTCTTTCTCTTACAGATCATCATCCTCGTCTGGGAGAGCAGTTGTCTGCGCAACCTCTAAATCATGCTCCTATTGTGCTGCCAAAGCTGGGTCCATGACAACTTCTGGTGGGGCAAGAGCAGGCATTGCAACAAACTCCAAATTAGGATCACCAATTAGTTTTCTAGCAAGCCAAAGGAAGGGCTTTTCAAGTTGTAGTTACTTTTTGCAGAAATGTCATAGTACTGAAGATTCTTCTTTCAGTGGAAGACGATGGATTTTGCTTTAACTTTCCTGTCCTTAATGTCCACTTTGTTACCACACAACACAATGGGGATGTTTTCACATACTCGAACCAGATCCCTATGCCAGTTAGGCACATTCTTATAAGTAACTCTTGAGGTTACATCAAACATTATAATGGCACACTGGGCTTGGATATAATAGCCATCTCTAAGTCCCCCAAATTTCTCCTGACCAGCTGTGTCCCACACATTGAATTTAATTGGTCCTCTGTTAGTGTGGAACACAAGGGGATGGACCTCAACTCCCAAGGTGGCTACATACTTCTTCTCAAATTCACCAGTCAGATGACGTTTCACAAATGTCGTTTTTCCAGTACCGCCATTACCCACCAATACGAGTTTGAACTGCACTTGGGGTTCTCCTTGGGCGGCCATCGCGATGATTCTTCCAGAAGCGTCTCCGGGCCGCGACTGACTCATATCTTCATTTTTGCCTTATCTTCATAATTTTAAAACAATAATGCTAGAAGTGGAAGGCTCCCCACATATCTGTACATATTCTGGGCTGTTCTACAGTGATTGGAGATAGAGCAATAGGGAAATAGAAATGACTCATCTAATCATTGGAATGTTACCTTTTAAAAGGAAGAAGTTTTCAAGATCTGGTGTGGTGCTGTAGGATAAGCAAAAGATTGCTAACCACAAGGTTGGTGATTCAAACCCACAAGTTGCTCCTTGGAAACTCTATACAGGGTTTCTATGAGTCAGAACCAACTCCCTGGCACATAACAACAACAACAATACAAATAATACAGGTAGTCCCTGATTTATGGCATATTCAAGTTATAATAAACCACACTTACAACTATCTGGTTTTCTGGACATTTTTTCTGCATCTTATCATTAGTAATACATACTATATACAATGTTAAGCATATAATTTGTTGATTTTATTATTCTCAGATGTTCACTTACAGATGTTCAAAGATTGGATTTATAAAGATATTTAAAAAGTCAATAATAAAAAAAAGAAGAAAGAGATATTTGACTTATGTCAGAACTGACTTACTATGGAATCACCAGAGTGGAATCCTGTCATAAATTGGGACATAGTTATCATAGAAAATGAAAAAAACCACAAAGAGGAAAATAAAAATCACCAGTAACCCTATTCCCCAGAAGTAACCACTGTTAACATTCTGGTGAATACTTTTTAAACTATGCCTGTCTAATTTGTACACTTCTTTAAAACAGCAGTAATCCCTGAGGGAGTGCCAGCTTGAGTTGTTAGGTTTTGGAATTTTCACAACTCCCTACATCTGTGGTCATGTGGACGAAGCAGGCGCAATTGAGAAAAGAGAGAAACAGTGGAGGAGGAAGCAAACCTGATATGATTTCATAGTTCGGCCCCTTTCTGAACTATCATATTTGATCTACTGGATGACCCCACCCACACTAAGTCCTGCTGCACTGGGCTGGGCTTGTATGCTCTCTGGGAGGGGCTACTTTCTTGAGTTCTCACACTCAGAAGAATCTACGCTAGAAGCATGGGTAAATAAACCACAGTTTCACAGCTGGCTGCCCTACACTAAACTCCTTTGGAATACATGGAAACCTCTAGAGCCTAAGGCAGTCTAGAGAGACAAGTTAGGAACCAATTAATTCAGTAGCCCTTAAAAGGTTAATCCCAAATTGACTGAAAAACACAAATGTGTTCCCACAAGGCAGAATCTAATCTTATTGTAGGTAATAACTTCAATCTTCAGAACTGAATCTTATTTTCTAGATGCCAAGGTTATTTTGCTTTCCCTCAGAATCTGAAGAGTCAAAAAATCCCTCCTATTTGATTCCAGTGTCTTCTCAAAAAAATGCCACTATTATGTATGGGTAGAACATCATGTCCCTTTCTCCTGCCTTTCCTTTTCCATTACCCAACTCAGTGTTATGCTGACCCCAAATAATCAACCTTTTGTCATCAAGTTTATAAACTCCAGTTGGGACAGTAGTCCCAGAAATAGGCAATTTGCACAGGCAGATCTGCACTCAGAGTGTAAGCTACTCTGCGTTAGTTGATTTGGTGGCAATGCACAATCTTTCTTCTTGAAAGGCCTGCTACCTGATTCTTTGTCTCGCTACTTCAGAGCAGCAGAAGCATCAACTTTCTACCAGTTGCCTTCTTTGGACAGTTGGCAGTAGCAACAGAAGGATGAGATTTGTACATTATCCTTCTTGTTTGCCCTTTATTTCTTCTTCTATTAGTCTTCACACCCCTAGCTTCAATCTAAAGAGATCTGGTTTGTGAGTCTCAGCATTTGGGAAATCTGAAGAAAGAACAGTTAGGACTTAGAGCACAGAAGGACCCAATCTTCTCATTAAAAAAATAACCAAAAAACTCAATTTTCATTTTAATTCTGATTATATATATATATATATATATATATATGGAGCTCTGGTAGCGTAGTGGTTAAGAATTGGGCTGTGAGCCGCAAGGTCAGCAGTTCGAAACTACCAGCTGTTCCACAGGAGAAAGATGAGGCTTTCTGCTCCTGTAAAGATTTCCAGCCTCGAAAACTCTGTACAGGGTCGCTATGAGTCGAAACCGACTCCACGGCACATAACAACATATATATATATATATATACACACACACACACATATATACAGGATAATGCTCTGTACTGCAAGGTTGTTTTGAACCACAAGGTTGGCAGTTCAAACTCATTAGCTGCTCCTTAGAAACACTATATAGGGTCACTATGAGTTGGAAAAGGAGCTTTGGTAGCATAGTGGTTACGAGTGCTAATCTCAAGGTCAGGAGTTCGAAACTACTAGCTGTTCTATGGGAGAAAGATGAGGTTTTCTGCTTCCTTAAAGATTTACAGCTTCGAAAACCCTATACAGACAGAACTGACTCCACACACCACCATGAGTTGGAACCAACTCGACAGCACTTAACAACAACAACATATACATAGAGAGAGTGAGTCCTGGTGTGGTGCTGTAGGATAAGCACTGAATCACAGGTCGGTTTGGACCACAGGTCAATGGTTCAAATTCACCTACTGCTCCTCAGCAACTCTATACAAAGTTGCTTTGAATGGGAAATGACTCAATGGCACTTAACAGCAATATATATATATATATATATATTT
>NW_006408644.1:7358553-7364758 GCF_000296735.1 Chrysochloris asiatica | reverse complement strand
CAGTCCATGGCACTTTTAGTATTCTCCTCCAACACCACAATTCAAAGGCATCAATTCTTCTATGATCTTCCTTATTCACTGTCCAGCTTTCGCATCCATAAGAGATTATTGAAAATACCATGGCTTGGGTCAGGCGCACCTTAGTCCTGCAACTTTTCAGCTCATGCTGATATGAGACAGTTACACATTTACTGAGCTTTAAGTAGAAAGTTATCTGGGCGGGTTGGACTCCTAGTAAACTTGTTTGTTTGCTTAAAATGGTGCTAGGACTCAATGAATTTACTGAAACTTCCTAGTAATTGCCCTCTTAATTGCAGTTTATGGTTTCAAGCTTCATTCTCACTTACCTTTAGCTGTATATTAAGATAAACCTCAAGATTATCAAATAGGAGATTTGGAAGAATCATACAGAAAATTTTAGGAGAGGGAATCAGTGATTAAATCCAAGTAAAGGGATTTGCCAATAGCTCCTTCTAAAAAGAGAAATTTTGAGCTGTGTTACTAAAATGAATGGCAACAGTAAGCAAATGAAGATGTTATCTCAACATCCTTGAAGGTGAAGCTTGTGATATTGAAATAGATATAAACAAAGTGAGGAAAGGCTAGTTGTGCCAGTTATAGTATGAAATGGTCAGATCACATGATAAAGCTTCAATACAAACTGTCTTTTAATTGTGCCAACTGTTGATGACCAGCAGTTAAGGCATTATAATTCAAGTACAATGCTTTTACAATGACCACTGTTTTAATAACGCATTACTTATGGTGGTAGAGCAGTCTTCATTGGTCACTTCCTATAAGGGAATAGTCATTCTCGTAAGGGAAGGATTAATTTAGTAGTGGTATAGCAGATCTCATAAAAAGAAATCCTGTGATTGTCTTCTGGAGTACTAAGATTATGTCCTATTCCACAGAATGGAGGTAGGTGGGTTTTCAAGAGAGCCACAAAAGGATAAAGAGAGGGTAGCACTTTTGGAAAGAAGGAGAGGCGGACTTAATACTTAATGCTATGACTAATGAGTAGGTCTGGGTCTGAGATGATACCCTGAAGTTCCTTACTAGAAAGTCCTATATGTGCGCTATGTTGCATCTATTATAGCCTATTATCACACTCAAAACTTGTTATTGTATACAGGTAAGAACAAAGGAATAGTGTGGTAAATGCTATAGTCATTTGTTCAAGTGCACATAAAGAATTCATTGAATTCACATCTTCATCCCAGATATTGTTCCATTGAACTGCAGAGTTCCCAAATGGAAATATACCAAAGGAAAAAATGTCCTTCTCAAGTGTGAAGAATCAAACAAAAGGCTAATGGATGATGGATGCCAAAGTCCCCCCACCACACACACACCTTTTTTTTAGTTTGACAAAAGCAAACAAAATGTTCAAACATTAAATTATATTTTCTGCTTTGAGAACTTGATTTTGATGTATTTTGAGCACTGGATTCAAGTCCTTCTTTCTTTCTTTTTTTTTTTTTTTTTCTGAGAGTTTATAGTTTCACTTGGTCCAGAACTATGCCTTTGATGGCCTCAAATGATCTCTCCAGAAATTCTAACTCGACATATAAACGTGAACATTCCCTCCCCTACCAGACCCCTTCTACCACCCTCCTTAGTTCTTCCTAGGAAATTCCCAACCGGACAAATGCAAAGGTACCTCCAGCTTGGATCCTGTTCTGTGACAATTTCTTCTCTGGATGCTTCACAGTTCTTGTTGTGAGTGATGGCGACGTGTCCAGCGCAGGGCCTCTGACATCACATGATTGCACAGCACGAGTTGTGTTTCTGGGCAGTTTTATAGATGGCTTTAGATTGCATGCCCAGCACCTCTGACTTGGACACCAAATTCTCAAGCTTCTCACCTTGCTCTAACAAGGCCTCCATGGTGTTGTGCAGAATGATTTTGGTCTCATCAAGTTCAGCCTGCCCTTTGGTCATAGGATCAGTTTCTTGAGTGTTCTGGTGTTTTCTAAGGTGATCATCTAAGGCATCATAGTGGATTGTAGAAGGGCATCCCACTGGCCAGTCTATCCTGTCAACCTGCTTGGAGAACTCATCTAGCACCTTATCTAACAAAGCAAAAGCTATGTGGGAAGGATTCACTGTCAGCAACGACCACACCCATGAGGCTGTCATTTTGGACATAGATATGGCACAGGTACTCTTGTTCTTTGACAGACACTTGGCTGCCTTTCACTGAGCACTCCACAATCAGCTGACTGGTAAAGGTCATGAATTCCTGAACACTGGATCTCTGGAAGAAGCTGAAGGAGGACACATCGTGGGTGGCTTTCAGCAGCACCAACTTGGGCTCACCTTTGTAGAGAATGCTGTGGCTGTACAGCTTTGTGGTGCCGAAGCCTCGGGGCTCCTTGGGGCACCCTGAGGCTGGGACTGGCCCTTTGGGACTATCCCTGGCCACAGCTTCTCAGATGTAGGCTGCTGACAGGGCCTCAAGTCCTTGTTTCTTGAATGTGTTACTTCTTTGAGCCATAGTTTTCCTATATGTAACATGGAGATAAGAACAGGATCTAATTTATAGTATTACTGTGAGTATTAAAAGAGATAATACATATAAAATACTTTATATAGTACCTGGAATATAGAAAGAACTCAACAAATGATTGTTTAGATTTCTTTTTCCACTTATACAAGAGTTTGTCTAGTGTGCTTAGCTTGAGTTAGAAATAATGACTCTAAGAGATCTCTGAATTTAAAGTGCTTTGGACCATTTTTAGAATGACCAATCTCTCTATAAGTGAACTTTTTCCCAAATATAGGTTTTAACATATGTTCAAATGTGTTTTTGCTCATCTAGTGAGACCAAGTGAAACCCCAACCCACAAAACTTTATCTTTATGATTCCTTTTCCTCTTCACCACTATCTTAGACCCCAGAAGACAGGGCTGAACTTTACAGACAGCTCTGTAATTAAGCATGAGAGAAATAAGGCTTGAAATTATACCATTGCTAAGAGGCTTTGAATGCCCTAGGGCAAGGTTTCTCAGCCTTAGCATTATTGACACGTTGGACTACATAATTCTTTGTTATGATGGACTGTCCAGTGTTTTGTAGGATGTTTACTAACATCCATGGTCTCTGCTCACTAGATACGAGTAGCACCCCAATCCCTAAGATGTGACAACCAAAAATATTTCCAGACGCAATATATCCACAGGTCTCCTGGGGAAGGGACGAAATCATATCCCGTTGAGAACCACAGTTGTAGGAGGAAAACATCAGCTAGCTGCTCTTTGTTGTTAGGTGCTGTGGAGTCAGTTCCAACTCATAGCAGCCATGTATTGGGTTTCCAAAGCTGTAAATCTTTATGAGAGCCGAAAATTGCATCTTTTTTCTGTGGCGTGGCTGGTAGGTTTGAACTATCAGCCTTGTGGTTAGCAGTCCAGTGCTAATCCTACAGTGCTACCAGCACTCCAGCAGCTGTTTGGTGCTGGTGGTTATGTGTCATGGAATTGGTTCCACTTACAGGGATAGGGTTTCCAAGGCTGTAAATCTTTATGGGAACAGAAAGCCTCATCTTTCTCCCATGAAACAGCTGGTAGTTTTGAACTGCTGACCTTGAGGTTAGCAGCCTGACTCATAACCACTATGCTATCAGAGCTCCTTCTAGTAGCTGTTTAGGGGTAGACTAAGTTGAATCTTTAGGGATGATCGATAATTGAAAGGGTGAAAGGGAATGAGGGGAAAAAAGAGTTCAGACAGAGGTTCTGAAAGAACACTTATTTCATTTGCCAGGCCCTATGGAAAGCTTCCCAGAAGAGGTCACACCTGAGCTGAAGGATGAGTAAGGATAAGCCTGGAGAAGACAAAGAGAGGATGGAAAAAGCATGAGAATTTGGGGTTTGGAGGAAAATGAAAATCATATAGGTTGGTTGCCAGAGGCACAATTCAAGAACAAGGAGTAGCATGAGAGAAGGCTTTTAAGATAGATAGTGAACAGATCATGAAAGGCATGTTGGGTCCTGACAAGTTGATTTTTGACTCATAGTTACCCCATGTAACAGAGTAGAACTGCCCCATGGGGTTTTCTACATTATAATGGGAGTAGATGGCCAGGTCTTACTTCTATGGAGCAGTTGGGTGGGTTTGAACAACCAACCTTTCATGGTAACTGAGCACTTAATCATTTGGGCCACTAGGGCTCCTTGAAAGGCCTACTAAGCCAAGTAAAAGATTTACTTCTGAACATAATGGAGAGCCACTGAGTTTCTCCATGGTGTGATTTGGATTGAGGAAGATCAATTTGTCACAGTGTGGAAAATAAGTTGGAAACAGAGTCAGTAGTCAGAAGCTGTTGCTCCAGTTTAGAGATAATCATGGCTTGAGTTATGATAGTGAGAGTGGGAAGGAATTCAAGATCTATTTCGATGATGAGAGCAACAGGATCTGGGGACTAATTGGGTAAAGGGAATGTTTCTGGCTTGTACTACTGGGTAGCATGATATTCATGAGAATTGAAAGAAAATGTTGGGTACAGAAAAGGTTTAAAAGAAAGATGAAGTTTAAGTTTGGAAAAGTTGACTTTGAGGTGATTATGATAATTCTGTCAGTTTGTTGGGTTGTAGTGCTGTGATGCTGGAACCTTTTAAATACCAGCAAGGTCACTCATGGTGAACAGTTTACAGTGGAATGTCCAGACTATGACAGACTAGGAAGAAATGCCTGGTGATTGACTTCTAAAATTTAGCTAGTGATAACCTTATGGATTACAATAGAACCTTATACAACTCACTTGCTTGGGACACATCAGGAGGGCTCAATCTCTAGAAGAAGATATCATGCTTGGTGAAGTGGAGGATCAGAGAAATGAGATGGATTGAGATGGATTGGCATCAATGGTCTCTACTCACTAGATGCCAGTAGTACCCCTAGCCCCATTGTGACAACGCAAAATATTTCCAGATATTGCCACAGGCCCCTGGGGAAAGGGACAAAACTATAACCAATTGAGAACCTAAGAAGAAGAAATTGTAATGATGGGCTTGAACATGTTAGTATTTATGAGGATGAAGCAGGAGCAGTTAATGTTTTGTTCTGCTCTACAGTAGTCACAGTTTACTCAATGACAGCTATCTATCTATCTATAGTCATTGAGGTGGGAGTATGGCAAGCATATGAGTCTGAAGGCCAGGAGAAATGAAGGGTAGCTATATAGGATTGAGAGTCATCAGGGGAAATCTAAGTCACAGGAATGGATAAGATCACTCAGAAGGAAAAGGTGTGTATTGAAAAGAGATGAGGGTCACCACTTGTCTCTTCACTTCTTTTATTTCACCTCCTCTAAAAGGCTTTCCTTAACAAGCATACATCATCCCCATCTCGCTATTTCTTTACCCTGCTTTTTTTTGATAACACATCACTCTGATATTATGTTATATATGTAACCCACTAAATTTTTGGTTACTTTAATATTTACTTTAATATTTGTTGTTGTTAAGTGCCACCCAGTTGGTTCTGACCCATAGCGGCCCTATATAGGCTTTCCAAGGAGCGACTAGTGAGCTTGAACTGCCAACCTTGCTGTTCAAACTGACTTTGCAGTCCAGTGGATTAACCCACAGCACCACACCAGGATTCCACTTTAAGATTTACAGGCTTTTAGTTCAACCACTCAAAATCAAGACTTTCATTGTACATAAATTAAAAGCTGCTACTCCAGCCTCAACCACAAGTACACTTGATTGAAGAACTCCCAGGTCCCCCCCCCCAGTGAAAAAAAGTGATTTGGTTTGTTCTTTCACTCTCCTTGCCCCATCTTTCTCCCTACTGACTTCTGGATTTTCCTTTGTAAGATGGATCCCAAATGCTGCTTTGACTTGTGGTATGCTTTCATGGTTTCTTCAGAGAACTCCCTCATTCCCCACCACTCTAGTGGGGACCTCCTCTTTACACTATTGCCTGATATAAACAATACACACTCTATCTACCCCTTGGCTCTTCCCACACAACTTTCTTTTCATGGGATCCTCATTCTTATACTGAAGTTGCCAGCTACACTCAGGAAACTACTTGGTACATTAAAAAAACACGGTCTCTCTCTCTCTCTTTTTTTTTTTTTAATTAAATGTTTTTATTTTGGTTTACAGGGCACATCATCAGCTTCACATTCAACCATTCATATAACTTGTTTCATTACATTGATTATTATCCCCTCCATATATCATCAGTTAACAGTGTT
>NW_006408644.1:7344328-7357513 GCF_000296735.1 Chrysochloris asiatica | reverse complement strand
ACATGGCACGTTTAAGGGCCAGGCACCGCAATGATTTGCCTAGCTTCTGAAAACTTTAACAGGCAATAAAGCCTACGATGATTGATGGACGATTGCAAAATCGGTAACATCTATTAGCTCCCCATTCCCCACGCCCAACAAGCAAAGCAGCAGAATGTCTCTGGGGTTTATCCAGTTCCCTAAGGGTTAAACAATTCTTAAAGTCTTCTCTGCTGTGGCTGGCTCATTGGTGCTCTTGCCGGGGGGCCTCAATGGAGATGCAGATGACATCCCTCTTCGGTGAATGCTGGCTCCCTCAGGCAAGCTCGCTCCAAAGATGGAGAAGTGGCTGTCCTCTCGCTATAGGGTCGAATTAGTCAGGCTGGAATCCATACTGGAGAGCTTTTGACCTGTAACACAGACTAAAACCCTATCCCCTTGGTTAGTCACATAATAAAGAAACATTCCAGCATCCTAACATGGTACCCCCCCCCCATTCCAATCATGACTCAGTCCCTGTATCTCAGACCCCTGCCTTTCCAAGGTTGTGTATATATCTTACTTTATCTCTGTCCCCTTCGGCCCTTTCACTTATGCCCAAAAAACACAGTCTCTTGAAAGCTTTTTTTACCCTGCCATTGTGACCAACTTCAACCAGACTTCTGTCTTCAGATTTATTCAGGTAAAAAGTCAATCACAAACCTATATTTTCTACAAATGCCATGAACTTCTTCTGCTGTAGTAACTATCTAGGGCAGGCCTAAAAAAATTTTTGTAACTCAGAAAACTTCCAGTCTGGAATACAATGTCAGTTTCCATTTTTGTAAATATCCCCTCCCCTGTCTCTATGAATGGTTTAGTTGGTACCTTTTTGCTTAGCTTGAGCAAGGGGACCATAGTGTTCTCTACTAAAGTGAATTCCCTTCAAAAAAGTCCTCTCTTCTTCCAATTAATCCTTATAATTTTCTTGTATTGATTGCAGTTTAATGGTGAGTATTGATAATTTAAATACGAGTTCAACTATCTCTTCGAAAGTCTTGTGAAAATGTGTCTAGCACTTCTCTTTAGAATGAATACCAAAAACCAAACCTATTGCCATCAAGTATGATTCTGACTCATAGTGACCCTGTATAGGGTTTCCGAGGCTGTAAAGCTTTACAGGAGCTGACAGCCTGCCTTATCTTTCTCCCACAGAGTGGCTGGTGGGTTTGAACTGCCAACCTTGAGTCCGTGCTTATACTACAACACTCTAAGGACTCCTTTAGAATGTACATTGTTGCTAAGTACCATGGAGTCAGTTCTGACTCATAGCAACCATACATAGGATTTCCAAGGAGCTGCTGGTGGATTTGAACTGCTGACCTTGTGATTTGCAGTCCAGTGCTGATCCTACAGCACCACACCAGGAGTCCTCAGAATGTATAGAAAACTTTAGTATCATCAATATTGAATTATTAATCAAAACTTTGGTCCATTTACTATCCTTTTATACATGCAGAAGGTGTGCTAGACTCGATGGTACTTAACAACAACATATATATACATATGTATGTTGTTGTTGTTAAGTGTCTTCAAGTCAATTATGACTCATATCCACCCTGTATAGGGATTCTGAGGAGCAGCTGGTGGGTTTGAACTGCCAACCTTTCAGTTAGCAGTCCAGTGCTTATCCTACAGCACTGTATAAATATATTTATACATATAAATGTATACATTTATATGTATATTTATTTATTTATTGCTTAGCATCCATATTAAAGTAGTAAAGAATAAACAGTAGTAGCTTTATTACTCCACTTCAAATCCTGACTAAGCTATTTGACCTCTCTGTGTCTCCATTTCTTTATCTATAAAATGTTGTTGGTAACAGCAGTCGAGTTGGTTCAGACTCATAGCGACCCTGTATAGGATTTCTGAGGAGCAGCTGGTGGGTTTGAACAGCTAAGAGTCATAAAATGAAGATGATAGTGATTTTTACATCATAGGATTTTTTTGAGTACTAAATGTGTGTATTTTAGAATAATAAAGTGTTTACTACTTGTGCTATTGTTTGTTTCCTCTGAGAAGGTAAGCTCTGTGAGTGCAAGATCTCTTTTTGTTTATTGTTGCATTTCCAGTTCTTAAAAACAATGCATATAAGATGGCCACAGTCTTCTGCCAAAAAAAAAAGTAATATTTAAGATTTAAATGTTAAAGTGTGGATAGTGAAAGTGGGGTCTGAGATAAAGAGATAGGGGCATCAGAAGGCCATGATGTTCCAGAAGCCACAGGAAAGGAGACTATGTAACAGGCAAGAGTGGAAAACAGAAACAAATATGGCAAGAGGATCAAAGTAAAAATAAGGCTAAAAAGCAGTCATTGCATTTTGTAACAAGGAGCTTTGCTTTTGCAACCTGCTAAGTAATGGTTTTCTTTTCCCCAAAGATGCTTTTATTCAAATTAATGGCTACTCAATAAATCTTTGAATAGGTCTTGAGAGTTTTTAGCAGGTATTACTAACCTCTAAAAACCAAACCAGTGCTGCACTTACTTAGTCTTAACCACAACCACAAAAGACACAACATCCTTGATACAATTTAGTACATTTCCCCCTGACCTAGACTCATCTCTTGAGTCAAGCAACAAAACCTGCTTGTTGACATCTTCATATAACTCCATGCCTCTTCTTCTTTCTTCCTATCCACCTTCTCCCTGTTCAAAAGTATAAGTAATCTAATAAAGAACACTTACAACTCAATAATAAAAACAAATAAATTTAAAAATATACATACGAATGTAATCAATGTCACTGAATTGTAAATGTAGAAACTATTGAATTGGTGTATATTTTGCTGCATATATTTTCAACAACAATAAAAAATATATAATTTTTTAAATATACAGAGTATTTGAATACAAATTTTTCTAAAGAAGGTATGCTAATGAATAAAGAGCACATGAAAATATGTTCAGCATCATTAGTTATTAGGGAAATGAAAAATAAACCCACAATGAGATACCACTTCACACACACTGGGATGTCTATAATAAAAAAACATGATAATAAGTGTTGGTCAGGATGCAGACAAATTGAATTGGAACTCTCATACATTGCTGATGGAAATGTAAAATAGTGCAGCCACTTCAGAAAGCAGTCCATTGGGTTTTCAAAAGGTTAAACATAGAATTACCAAGTGACTCAGCAATTCTATTCCTAAGTATATACCCAAGAGATTTGAAAATATATGTTCAAAAGGAAAAAACACAAACAAAAAAAACCCACTCATATGTTATTTTTGTAGAAGCATTATTCATAATAACCAAAATGTTGAAACAACCCATATGTCCATGAATTGATGAATGGATAAACAAGACGTGACACAGCCACATAAATATTATCCAGTCAAAAAAATGACATAAAAAATGAGTTAAATAATATCACCAAAAATGACAGAGTAGGGAACTTCAAAGGAACCTGGTGGTACAGTGATTAAGCGCTTGACTACCAATCCAAAGGTCCAGGATTCACATCTATCATTGGCTCTGGGGCAGAAAGATTTGGCAGGCTACCTTGGAAACTCTACATCCCGGTTCTACTCTGTCCTATAAGGTAGCTAAGAGTCAGAATCGACTCAATGGCAACAGGTTTTTGTTGTTGTTTGTATTTGGTTCAGGGAACTCCAAGTCTCCTTGAATGGCTCACACTAGCTACTGGATAAAGTTCAAATTCTTTAACATGGTTCCAAGACCTCTGAAGGTGTACCCCATGACCATCTTTCTAGTCTCATCAATCATCATTTTCTTTGTTGTTGTTACATCTTATGCTCCAGCAACACCAACTTCCGCATACTTATTTTGCATATTCCAGTGTTTCTAGCCATTTTCCTTTTGCTTATGTTATTCTTTTGCTTAGAATGAGTTTCCTTCTTTTCAGTCCAACTAATTCTTACTCATCCTTCCAGGATCAGAAAAATTTTCTCTTCCAGAGACGCTTCACTGATCGTCTCCCCAGCAAGTGGCTTTCCTAGGTTCTCCCACACATCCTGTGCATATCCCTAGCTTTACACTTCCATAAGGCACTATAAATGTAAGTTTGTGGTTTTCTGGCATCCTGCTCCACATCCCTAATAATTTGTGAGCTACTTAAGGACAAGGATCACCAAAAGTTTAGTGCCTAGTACTAGATACTTTGTTCTTAGTAGATGCTTGGTACCTATCTTTGAAAGAATGACTTTTTTCAGTGTTATATTTCTATCACATTTTCTTCCCATGTAATTAGATGCCTTCAAGTCACTTCCAACTCATAGTTACTCTATATACAACAGAACAAAACGCTGTCCAGTGCTGCACCAATCTCATAACTGCTTTGTTTGGGCCCATTGTTGCTGCCATTGTGTCAATCCATCTTGTTGGCGGTGGGGCGGTGTCTTCCTCTTTTTCACTGATCCTCCACTTTACCAAGCATAATGGCCTTCACCAGGGACTGATCGATCACTCCTGATAACATGTCCAAAGAACAAGAAACAAAGTTTTGCCATCCTTGCTTTCAAGGAGCATTCTGACTGTACTTCCCAAGACAGATTTGTTTGCTCTTCTGGCAGCCTTTCAGTATTATTCTTTAACACCATAATTCAACTATGTCAATTCTTCTATGGTCTGCCTTACTCATTGTCCAATTTATACATGTATATGATATGAGATGATCCCACCACTCGTTTGTCAGTTTGTCGTACTGTGGTGGCTTGTGAATTGCTGTGATTCTGAAAGCAATGCCACAGGTATTTTAAATACCAGCAGGATGACTCATAGTGGACAGGTTTCAGATGAGCTTCTGGACGAAGACAGACTAGGAAGAAGGAGTGACGAACTTCTTCCGAATATTTAGTCACTGAAAACCTTATGAATAGCAGAGAAACACTGTCAGATATAGTGCCAGAAAATGAACCCCTCAGGTTGAAAGGCACTCAAAATGCGACTGGAGAAGAGTTGCCTCCTCAAAGTAGAATTGACCGTGTTGACACGAATGGAGTAAAGCCCATGGGAGAAAAGCCCGTGGGACTTTCATTTGTTGATGGGGCACAACTCAAAATGAAGAGAAACAGCTGTAAACATCCATTGAAAATCAGAACATGGAATGTACGAAGTATGAATCTGGGAAAATTGGAAGTTGTCAAAAATGAAATGGAACACATAAACATCAGTATCTTAGGCATTAGTGAGCTGAAATGGACTTGTATTGGCCATTTTGAATCTGATGACCACTTGGTTACTATGCCGGAAATGACAAATTGAAGAGGAATGGTGTTGCATTCATTGTCAAAAAGAACATATCCAGACCAGTCATGAGGTACAACGCTGTCTGTGATAGGATAATATCCATGTACCTAAAGGGAAGGCCAGTTAATACCACTGTTATTCAAATTTATGTACCAACATAAATTTGTGAGGAAGAAATAGAGGAATTCTACTAACTTCTTCAATCTGAAATTGATAAAAAATTCAATCAAGATGTATTGATCATTACTGGTGATCGGAATGCAAGGGTTGGGAGCACAAAGGAAGAATCAGTAGTTGGAAAATATGACCTTGGTGATAGAAATGATGCTGGCGATTGCATGATAGAATTCTGCAAAATCAATGATTTGTTAATTTCAAATACCTTCTTTAGACAGCATAAGAGACAACTATACGCATGGACCTCACCAGATGGAATACATAGAAATCAAATTGACTACATCTGCGGAAACAGGAGATGGAAAAGCTCCATATCATCAGTGAATACAAGGCCAGGGGCAGACTGTGGAACAGACCATCATTTACTCATATGCAAATTCAAACTGAAGCTGAAGAAAATGAAAACAAGTCCATGAGGGCCAAAATATGACCTTGAATATATCCCACCTGAATTTAGAGATCATCTGAAGAACAGACTTGATACATAAAACACTAAATACCAAAAGACCAGAAGAGTTGTGGGATGACATCAAGAATATCATACATGAAGAAAGCAAAAAGTCATTTAGAAGACAAGAAAGAAGGAAAAGGTCATAGTCAACAAAACACAAGTAAACATCTTTCTAGTTTTCTCGGCTTTCACCAAAATCCATGTAACATCAGAAATGATATCCCTCATTCCATGTCCTCTTCTGAATCCAGCTTGAGTTTCTGGCAGCTAGCTCCCTGTCGATGTACTGTTGCAACCGTTTCTAAATTATCATCACCAAAATTTTACTTGCATGTGATATTAATATTATTTGAAGATTTCCACATTCCATTAGGTCACCTTTCTTTAGAATGGACACAAATATGGACCTCCAGGTAGCTCTCTTTCAAATCTCTTGATACAAATCTCTTGTCTCCAGTGCTGCATCAGTTTGTTGAAACATTTTGTTTTGTATTCCATTAGTCCTGGGAGCCGTATTTTTCACCAATACCTTTAGTGTAGTTTGGAATTATTCCTTAAATACCATTGGTCCTTGATCATATACTATACCTCTTAAAATGGTTGAGTATCAACCAGCTCTTTTTGGTGCAATGATTCTGTGTATTCCTTCCATCTTCTTTTGATGCATCCTGCTTCATTCAATATTTTGCCCATAGAATTCTTCAATATTGCAACCTGAGGCTTGAATTTTTTTCTTCAGTTATTTCAGCTTGAGAAATGCTGAGCATGTTCTTTCTTTTTGGTTTCTAACTCCATGTCTTTGTATGTTTTATTTATAACACTTAGTCTTCTTGAGCTGCCCTTTGAAATTTTCTGTTCTGGTCTCTTACTTCCTTATTTCTTCCATTTGCTTTAGCGTCTCTACACTCAAGATCAATATTCAGAATCTCTTCTGATATACACTTTGGTCTTTTCTTTCTTTCCTGTATTTTTAATGTCCCTTTGCTTTCTTCCTGTATGATGTTCTTGATGTCATCTCTCAGTTCTTCTGGTTTTCTGTCACTAGTGTCTAATGCATAAAATCTGTTCTTTAGATGTTCCTGGTGTGCAATAGACACTTGACTGTTAACCACAAGGTTGGCAGTTCAAATAAATCAGCCATTCCTTGGAAATCCTATACAGGGTTGCTATGAGTCAAAACCAACTCAATAGCACTTAACAACAGCAACAACAAATTCCGGTGGGACATATTCAAGGTCATATTTTGGTTCTCGTGGACTTAGTTTAATTTTCTTCTGTTTCAGTCTGCACTTGCATATGAACAATTGATGGTCTGTTCCATATTTGGTTTCTGGCCTTGTTTTGACTGATGATATTGAACTTCTCCATTGTCTCTTTCCACATATGTAGTCAATTTGATTCTGGTGAGGTCCACGTGGATATTCACCTTTTATGTTTTTGAAAAAATGTATTTGGAATGAATAAATCTTTGGTCTTGCAAAATTCTTTCATGTGATCACCATCATTTCTATCACCAAAGGCCATACTTTCCAACTACTGATTCTTCCTCTTTGTTTCCAACTTTCACATTCCAATCACTAATAATTATCAATGCATCTTGATTGCATGTTTAATTAATTTCAGACTGACGAAGTTGGTAGAATTCTTCAATTTCATAATCACTGGCTTTAGTGGTTGGTAGGGGAATTTGAATAAAACTGCTAACCACAAGATCAGTGGTTCAAACCCACAAGCTGCTCCTCAGAAACCCTTTACAGTGTCTCTATGGGTTGGAATTGACTCAATGGCACATCACAACAACAAGAATGAGTCAGAACCCACTCATTGGCACTTAGCAACAACAACAGTGCATCTTAACCAGTGGTTCTTGGGACATTTAGCAATGACTGTCCGTTGTTGTTAAGTGCCATTGAGTAGGTTCTGACTCATAGTGTCCCCTGCATGGGATTTCTGAGGCTGTAAACCCTTATTTGAACAGACAGCCTCATCTTTCTCTCACGGAGTAACTGGTGAGATCAAACTGCCAACCTTGTGGTTCGCATTCCAGTGCTTATCTTACAGAACCACTGTGCTCCTGCTCCTCTTATTAGGTGTATGGATATTAATTATTCTTTCACAGAAGCATTGTATTTCTAGATAGATCTTGAAATAGTGTCAATTTGTCATTTCCAATATAGTAAACCATAAGATTGTCCAATTCAAAATGGCCAGTACCAGTGCCTTTCAGCTCACTAATAATTTTATGCACTGCATTTCATTTTTGAAGACTTCCAATTTTCCTAGATTTATACTTCATACAATCCACATTCTGATAATTAAAGGATGGTTATGGCTGTTCTCTTTTTGAGATGTGCCCTATCAGCAAATGAAGGTCTGAAAGCTTTGCTCCTTTCACATCATTAAGATCAACTCTACTTGGGGAAGGCAGCTCTTCCCAGTGATATTTTGAGTGCCTTCCAACCTGAGGGGCTCATCTTTGGGCACTGTAGCTGACAATTCTGCTGGTATTCATAAGGTTTTCGGCGAGTAACCATTCAGAAGTAGTTCACCTCTCCCTCTTCTAAGTCAGTCTTGGTCTGAAAGCTCTGCTGAAAACTATCCACCTTGGGTGACTTTGCTGGTATTTAAAATACCCCTGAGACAGCTTCCAGCATCACAGCAACACACAAGCCACCGTGGTATGACAAACTGAGACAATAAGGTGGCTTCTTCCCATAGAGCCTACTTAAAATGTTTTGCATTTTATGAGTGCCTACTATGTCTTGAGGAGTCCTGGTGTGGTGCTGTGGGTTAATGCGCCAGACTACAAAGCCATTTGAACTGCAAGGTCGGTGCTTCAAGCTCACTAGTCACTTCTCAGAAACCCTACCCTATACAGCGTCATTATGGGTCAGAACCAACTCAACAGCACTTAACAACAACAACAGTATGTCTTGGGGGATACTAGTTTGGTGTTGTAGGATTAGCACTGGACTGCTAACCACAAGATCAGTGGTTCAAACCCACAAGCCACTCCTTGGAAACCCTTTACAGGGTCTCTATGAGTCGGAACCCACTCATTGGCACTTAGCAACAACAACAGTGCATCTGAACCAGTGGTTCTTAACTTGGGACATTTGACAATATCTGGAGTTATTTTTTGGTTGTCAACACTGGGAGTGCTGGGAGGGTATGCTCTTGGCATCTAGTGGGTAGAGGTCAGGGATACTGTCAAACATTCCATGATGCACAGGACACAGATCCCACAATACAAAATCATTTGGTCTAAAATATCAATAGTGCAGAGGTTGAAAGCCCTGGTCTTGAATAACCGAGAGACTGAGTCTACTTTTTGCATCCTGTTCTCACTGTAGATGACAGTTGTTGTTAAGTGCCTTCAAGTCAGTTCGGACTCACAGAGACCCTGTATAGGGTTTCCAAAGAGAGGCTAGTAAGTTTGAGCTGCCGACCTTGCAGATCAAACCTACCTTGCAGTTGAGTGTTTATCCCACAGCACCACACCAGGATTCTACAGATCACTAGTGCACCAAATACATTTGTCAGGAAACCTGCTTTAAAAAAATTTTTTTTGTTTAGAAAAGTCAACTTGCCCAACATGAGGTGAAAAAGGAGTGTCTTGGTATCCTGAATTTAAGATTTGTCAGTTGACCAATAGAAAAACAGATGCAAAAAATTGCAATATATGGGGAGGCTTCAAAAATTTGTTGAAAAAATGGAATTAAAAGACAATGGACTACTTCCACAAACTTATAAAAGTCCTTTGCTTTTTATGCTCTGGAATGCTCGATAGCAGTGAAAATGAATAAATTAGAGTTATAAGGGAGTCCTGGTGTGGCTCTGTGGGCTAATGCGTCAGACTGCAAAGTCATTTGAACTGCAAGGTTGGTGGTTCAAGCAAACTAGCTGCTCCTTGGAAACTCTATACAGGGTCTCTATGGGTTGGAATCGACTCAACAGCACTTAACAACAACATATATCTGTATATCAGGAGTCCTGGTGTGGCACTGTGGGTTAATACACTGGATTGCAAAGTCTTGGTTTGAGATGCAGGGTCGGTGGTTCAAGCCCACCAGCCACTCCTTGGAAACCCTGTACAGGGTTGCTATGGGTCGGAATCAACTTGACAGCACTTAACAACAGCCTGTATTTCAGGAGTCCTAGTGTGGCACTGTGGGTTAAAGCACTGGACTGCAAATTTGGTTTGAACTGCAAGGTCGATTTAATCTCTCTAGCCATTCCTCGGAAACCCTATACAGGATTACTATGGGTCAGAACCGACTCAACGGCACTTAACAACAGCAACAGTCCTGGTAGTATAGTGGATTACAAGCTGACTGCTAATCTACCAGTTGCTCCAGAGAAGAAAGATAAGGTTTTCTGCTCCTGTAAAGATTTACAGCCGTGGAAACCCTATACCAGGTCTCTATAAGTTAGAATTAATGTGGTAGCGTCTAGTTACTACCACCACCACTTTTATATCAACATAAATTAATCTCATAAGCATAATGCTGAGTGAGAAAAGCAAACAGCAGAAGGTACATACTATTTATAGTAAGTGTTTAACAATCCATGAAATTACATGTTATTTAGTCATAGGCACATATGTAGTGAATGTACAAAGACATGCATGGAAATGATGAAGGCCGTATTTGGGATAGTGAAAGCCTTGCATGGAGGAGGACATAAGAGGCTTAAATTAAATTGGTAATGCCTTGGTTATTTTTTTAAGCTTTTATTGTGAATTATGTGGGTTTACATAGGAGAACATCAGTTTTACATTCATCCTATCATATTTCATTTCATTGCAATGATTACAGTCCCCTCCATGCATCGTCAAATAACCAAAGGGCACACCCCACAGGCCTGCCCCCACCACCAGCCATCAGCACATAGCCCCTCTCCCTCCCTGAGTGCAATGTCGCCAGCTGCTCCATCTGTCCACTTCATCTTCTCTGCCTCGCTGGCATCACTGCCTCTCTGGGTAGGGTCCCACTCTCCGCTCTTCTCATTTGATGGTCACAGGGACCTCTGCTCCTGGGCTGCAAAATCAATCACTCCCCTCCTTTTGTCCAAAAGCATCTACCTCTACATTTCCCACCCTCACAGTCAGCCCTGATGGCAATTATTCACTAATGTAACCACAAGAGTCTTATCCCCATTTCCTTTCACCAGCCTGGTCCCAACAGATTGGAAATCATTCAGTGGAGGTTGTACCTACCCCTGCCCCATTTGGAACTAGGCTCCCTCTTGAAAGCTTGTAAGCCAGTCACTTCTTGCCTTCATAGCCTCCACCACCCCAATTTTGGGTAGCTAATGTCCAAGTTGCCCATCCCTGTCAACCCTGTGTACCGAGGGGGTGGGAGTGATCCTTGCTGTAAAGATTTGTTCCCTTTTTTGAGGTACTACATCCATAAGTATAGGTAAAGTTCATCAAATTGTAGTGGGTTACTCTTTTTTTTTTTTCTTTCTTTCCTCTTCTTTATTCTTCTAGTCAAGTTCTGATCATCCAGCCATCGAAGCCAGGTCAAGTGGGTACTATCTGCAAGTATCAGTGCTCTTGTACATCTCCCCTCACTTCATATCAGCTGGATGCTTCACTCTCCGCTCTAGTCCTCTGTGGCCATTCACTGCCTCTGTGTCCAGGAGTCCCCGGGTCTTGCCGTACTGCTGGTGATCCAGTTCTCTACCTGGGTTCACAGAAGTCTATTGAATGTGGTTGGACTCAGATCCTAACTTCATTTCTGTTTTTTTTCCCCCTCTTCCCCTTATCGGTGACCAATATGGTCACCAGCCAGACCACATGCCTGCTTGTGTATTCCCCTTGAGTCCCAGTCTTGGAAGGGAGTTTGCTCTTAGGGGAACCGACCACGTGCCTTGATGACTCCTGGGTGAACAGCTTACTTGTTCTTGTAGTAATCAATCAGATTGACGTTATTGTTTCTGATTTTTCCTGCTGGTCTTTCTTCACGAAGTATCTTCTGTTCTTCTAGCTGCTCCGGCTGGTCTACTTGTCCTTTCCAGTGGAAATTTCTCACATCAGACAATTCTGGATGGGGTTCTGGTTTCCACCTATGGTCTTATGCAATGTAAAAGCTCCACAGGAGGCCTCTTTCACTGGGCAACTTCTAGCCCCCTTTAAGGTATTCCAATCAGTTATAGGCTCAAGATGGACTTACAAGCTTTCTATTGTGATGTTTCTGACTATTCCTCCCTGCCTCCCCCAAGTGTCTATTTCACAATGGTAGGCAAGTGAAACCAAGATTCAAAAGACAGCCAAGCATCTTAACATTATTCCCCTCTTTTACCCATTTAAACCATGCCTCAATCCCTGTATCCCGAAGCCCTGTTGTTCCAAGGTTGTGCATTCATCATCATTTTTTTAAGTTGTTTGGTGAACATGTCTTTGTTATACTATTCTACATAGATGCATCTATTTTTTAATTAGGTAATGCTTTTTAAAAAATTAATTGTTCAGTACTGAGGCATCCTGTCATCTAGGACTGAGGAAATCTTTGCCTTATTAGTTTGCACTAGCTAGAAATCCTTCAAGGTGGCAAAATCGAACAACTCATTGAATCCAATCATTTACTATGCAACAGGAGTTTACATATTATTCCTAAAATGATAATATATAAATTACTGCTTATATTTTTATACAAGGTAGTGCCTGAATCTGCTTGCATTGGATCCCTCATAATATTTGAGCATAGAATCCTTGTGGCATATAAGGAGGGTCAAACAGAAAGGGGCAACAGTTTGCAAAGCACAATATATATGTAAATAAGCTATTGCCTAACAGTTTAGGCTCATTGTTTATGTTTGACTCTCTCTGTGTATTTGTAACTGGATCATTGAGATTGTCTTAGAGAAGAGGCCAATCTTACAGAATGGGAAACTACATATGTAGAAAGAAATAAAAGCTCAAAATAATACCTGGAAATTTTGTAATTTGATGAAGAATAAGGGGGTTGGCCTAAATATTTTCTAAAATCTTTGCTGGCTAAGAGTGTTACTAGCTTTCCCCAAACACCACAGGTGAAAAAGGAAGAAAGAAGTTGCTTGGTCTGAGATCCCACAGGGACAAGAGCCTGAAATTTCCTTACCTCATTTCTACAATCCAGGTTTGGGGGGTGGAACACAGTCAAAGCTCAGGTTGAATAGAGGGACCTCACTGGCTGAGCTGGCAAAACTAGACAGAAAAAAAAAAAAAAAAAAGATCTCCTTTTGGAAGTGACTCTTTTATTGAGGGGCTAAAAGTATGGAAGAAAACTCCGAGCAGAGCCAGGGTGTAGGATTCTGCTGTTTCATCTGTTATACTTAAT
>NW_006408644.1:7324843-7344228 GCF_000296735.1 Chrysochloris asiatica | reverse complement strand
TCATTATAAAAAAGTTGAAAAATACAGAAAAGTAGGAGGGAAATTTCAAAATTCATTCAGTTCTACCATCTAGAGATGATTGCTGTTAATATTTTGGCACATTTCCTGCTAGCCTATTTTCTATGCATATCCTCCTGTATATTGTTATTAATTGTTGTGATCATCTTATATATTAGATTTTTTATCTTATTTTCAATTAATCTTATAGTACAAGCATTTCCCTGTATTTATACACTGTAAAACAAATCAGTTTTTTGGCTATATAATTAGTATTCTATTGTATGAACATGCTATAGTTGACTTAACTATTGAGTCATTAGGTTTTTTTTCCCTAGTATTGTATTATTCTAAGTAAAACTGGGATTAACATCATTGTATAAAAACCTGTGTATATCTTTGTTTCCTTAGGGCATATTCATCCATTCATCAAACAAGTATTTATTGAGGGCTTGGTGTGGCACTGTAGGATAAGCACTGGACTGCTAACCACAAGGTCAGTGGTTCAAATACACCAAGTACTGATTGAAAACTCTATACAGAGTCACTATGAATTGGAGCAGACTCAATGGAGCTAAATAACAACAACATTATGAGTCAGGTACTATACTAGGTGGCAGGTTTCTGACTTGAGTGGCATGTTGTCATTAACTGAAATAGCAAATGCTGAAGAAAGAGCAAATTTAATAGAGAAGATGGTAGGTTCAATTTTGGATGTGTTGAGTTTGAGGTGCCTGTAAGACATCCAAGTCAAGAAAGCAGAATTCAATGAAGAGTTCTATAGAAAACTATAAATTCACAATTGTGATCCTATATACAATAATGTGTGTGGCCGTGGGATAAGCACTGTACTCCTCACCACAAGGTACGTGGTTCGAATCCACCAGCCACTCCTCAGAAACCCCATACAGGGTCACTATGAATTGGAACCAACTCAATGGTGCATGTAAGGTAATTAAAGTCAAGTGAGTGAGTAAGATAATTTAGGGAAAGAGTATCTGTAACCTAGCCTGGGAATCTCTGTTTCAGAGGTCAGATAGCAGAAATGTTGTTGTTAAGTGCCATCAAGTCAGTTCTGACCCATAGCAACCCTGTATAGCGTTTTCAAGGAGCAGCTGGGGAGCCTGAGCCATCGACCTTGCAGTTCAAAACTGACTTTGCAGTCCAGCACATTAACCCACAGTGCCACACCAGGACTCCATAGCAGAAATGGAACCTATAAAAGAGACTGAGGAAAGAATGAAGGGGTAGGATGGAAAGCAAAGGAGTGTGGTGTCATAGAGGCTTTAGGGAGAGTTCAAGGGGAGGGAATGATTGTTGTTGTCATTAAGTACCATTGAGTTGATCACGACTAATAGTGACCTGTAAAGGAGTTCTGGTAGCATGGTGGTTATGAATTGGGCTGCTACCTCAAAGTCAGCAGTTCGAAACTACCAGCTGCTCCGCGGGAGAAAGATGAGGCTTTCTGCTCCCGTAAACATTTACAGCCTCGGAAACCTTATTCAGGGTGGCTATGGGTCGGAACCGACTCGACGGCACTTAACAACAACAATAGGATTTCCAAGTAGCAGCTGGTGAGCTTGAACCACTGACCTTTCAGTTCAAACCGACTTTGCAGTCCAGCGCATTAACCCGCAGCAACACATCAGTGTTAAATATCATGGAGAGGTCTAGCAGAGTAAGGACTGAAAACACCCCATTAATTGGATATCTTGGTTAGCAGTTTCCTGGGGAAGGATGCCAGGTTGCTGAGGGTTGAGAAATGAATGAGAAGGGAATGGAAATATCAAATGTGTCAGTAAAGTATATTTTCAATAAATTTGCCTATGAAGAGGAGTCAGAGAGGATCTTTTATTTTTTAACATGGCAGAGATTTAAACATGTTTAATTGCTGATGACTGTTAAGAGACGTTAGCATTTTAATGACTGGTGAGAGGGAAGGATGGAAGGGAAGAGATAATGGAGAAAGAGGAGGGGAAGAAAGAGAGAGGGAGGACTCTACAATTATTGGATAGATATGAACGTCTTAGGGAAAGGGGTGGCTTCATATGATAAGCACTGGACTGGAAACCACAAATTCCGCAGTTCGAGCCTGCCAGTTACCCAGCGGGAGAAAGATGAGGCTTTCTGCTCCTGCAAAGATTTAAAGCCTCTGAAACCTTACCCAACTCAAAGGCACTTGACAACAGATTAATATTTAAAAATCTATTGATATATACTGCTCCCATGTTTTCCAAGAGGGTTTTTGTCAACCTATGCACTCACCTGCAAATATGAGAGACCTTGTTGGGAGGCCACTGTCATCTTGAAGTGTTAAAATATATAATAACATAAACCATTGCTAAAGAATCTTATTTTTGTTCTAGTTTGGTTTTATGTGATTACTAGTGAATTAAATAGATTAAGCAGTTGTGTCCTTGTGTGTGTGTATGTGTGAATTTAGTCTATGAGCTTTGCCTAACACGTTTGTATTTTAAATAGACACTTGCCATAAAAGGCTGAAAGTCAAAGGATCAGAATGATATCACATTTGATTGTTGCAAATAATATAGCCCAGCGTCTTCACATTCTTTGAAGTACACGACAATGTGACAACTTTTGGCTCAGCTGAGAGGAAGAGGTAGGTAATTTTACCATCTAAGAAAGTGACCACAGATGTCTAGTCCTCAGTCTCAAGGTCTCTTTCCTAGCCTGAGAGGAGACACCCTTCAAATAGTTTAAGGCTCTGACTCCCAGAACTCCCCTAGGGAGAAGGGGCCCCTTACTTTGGAGCCCGGAGCATTGTGCGGCCCCTTTAAGAGTCCAGCTCCTCCCAGCTCCAGGGAAAGTTGCAGCTTTTTCCGCCTGGTGGGAGGGTAAGAAGGGCCGGCCACTTGAGCAGGGTGGCGATCTTCCCGGAGCCAGAGATTTTTCCCTGAGTCTGGCACTGGGACATCAAGTTCTCTTGCGGCACCTGTTGCAGGTGACAGGTAAGTCCGCGGTCCGCGGCCACCCTTTCACACTCGCTCCAGTGCTCCTTCTGGGTCTCCAACCCCTTTTCGCTGCCAAAGCGACCCCCAAACCCCCAGCTCAGGGAGTTGCATCTTTCCCTAACCCCTTCCGCTCTCCGTGTCTTTTCTTGCTGCTTGTTGACCGCCCAAGCCCTCTTTCCAGTCCACCACACCGGACTACACCCCAATACAGTGACTCCAGTCTGCTTGGGGCGGTCCCTCCCGCCAGTTTTCTTCCTCTCGGGCCCTCACGTTGTGAACGTGGGCTGTGCCCACTCTGAGCTCTGCTTCCTCGGGGGAAGGGGGGAGGTCTCGGCTCCCGCAGAGAGTGCAGCTTGTCCCAACTGCTGAGTCTGTGACCCACCCACCCCCAACCCGGAGAGCTAGCCCTGGGGGCGGGGGTGGGGCCGAGCTCCTAGCTGCCGCGGTGCCCTCAAAGTCAAAGAGTCACCTTTCCGTGGGTTCTTCCTGCAGCGCTCGGCCATTGCGCCAGGTCTTTCTGCCCCGCACTGCCTCCAAAACTCGGACCTCACAGCGCCAGGTGCCCCCGTCTTGTCAGCTGGATCAACTGGAGGTCAGTTGATCCCAAGTCCTGTCTTAGTGGGCTCCTTCTGCACTTGGGGCTGGGGACTTTGGCTGGTTGTGGGCTCTGGCGTCCAACTGCTTTATCTTGCCACACTTTAGGTAGATTCCAGGGGCAGGGGCCAGGAGGGAAAGCTGCTGGAGGAAGATTCCCAGAGCCCTTAGAACGGGGCTCCGAATGTTTCTGCCTTCTGTGATGGTTTGTAATGTGCCAGAAAAAGTATTCCTTCATGTTGAATGAGATGGGTTTTTTGTTGTTGTTGTTGTTGTTGTTGTTTTTTTTGTGTGTGTGTGTGATGGTGGTGAAATTATTTGGTTATCGTGCGTTTCTCGTTAACCAACCCTGTTTTGTGTGTGTGTGTCTGTTTGTGTGTATTTTTCCCCCCTTCTCTCAGTGCCCCTGCTTCTTTGGGACCAGAGTATCATTCCAGAATACTACTTTTGACAGGGTTGACCCTGTTGTTTTTGTTGTTAAGTGACCTTAGACCTTGTATATTTGTGGCAGAAAGTAGTCTTCAGTACATCGTAGACCTCATATATAACTGGCCTCTTTTATGCTCTTTGAGATTCCTATCCCTGCCCCTTATAAACCCATTAATATTAAGGTGTTAATGATCTAATTTGTTTACCCAAATGGTCTGTGGAGGGATCAG
Source organism: Chrysochloris asiatica (assembly GCF_000296735.1). Taxonomy (NCBI): domain Eukaryota; kingdom Metazoa; phylum Chordata; class Mammalia; order Afrosoricida; family Chrysochloridae; genus Chrysochloris; species Chrysochloris asiatica. Next base: position 7,340,006 of record NW_006408644.1, on the reverse strand, counting down.
TGTTTTATGCAGATGAGACCCTGATGAAGTATGTATGTATTTAGCACCAGCTGAAAATCCTAGTTGGTTTGTGAGACTTCTTAGACAGGCGTTGAACTTTGCTGCCTCACTCTAAAACTTACCAGTGAAATGGAGGCTGGAGGCCCCTTTTGAAGTAATTGGCCTGTCAGTGTATTTTGCTTTCTGATGTATGCTCTCTGAGTTTTTTCCTTAAAGGGTGTTAGTAATAATGGTGGTGATGTCCTGGTGTGGCACTGTGGGTTAATGCCCTGGACTGCAAGGTTGGTTTGAACCACAAAGTTGGTGGTTCAAGCTCACCAGCTGCTTCTCGGAAACCCTATACAGGGTTGCTATGAGTCAGAACTGAGTCAATTGCACATAACAACAGTAACAACAAGAATGGTTGTTAGATTTAATTGTGCCAGGCAGTGTGAAATTCTTTACATCACTATCTCACACAATCCTCATGATAATTCTATGTGGTAGGCACTGTAATGATAAACATGCTATGATGAGAAGACTGAGAGCTTAAGCATCTTGCCCCAAATCATACAGCTGATAAGGGGCAGAACTGGACCATCTGACTGCAGCACTTGTGTTCCTATCCTCTGTCATATCACCTCTACTATATTGGATGTTAGGATGCTCATGGGTGAAGACTGATTAAAAATCTACCCTCCAAGCTGAAGCATAAATTTAGTCCTTGACTTATTTCAGATGCATTGTGGTGACTATGGAACGCTTGTTTCACTGATGTCTTTACCCAATTAATTCCTAACAAGGGGCCATTTTTCATGTTGCCATTATAAGCACATACGAACCTTAAGGTCAGCGGTTTGAAACTACCAGCTGCTCCGCAGGAGAAAGATGAGGCTTTCTACTCCCGTAAAGATTTACACCCTCGGAAACCCTGTACAGGGTCGCTATGGGTCAGAACCGACTCGACGGCACTTAACAACAACAACAACAACAACAACAACCCCTAAGTGTACCCAGATGAATGAAACCTCCCAGGCTCTTAGCTCAGTAGTGATTATCCTGAAGATAGGAGAAGGTATCCCTGGATTCTAGGGATATGCTCCTGGCTTAGTGTTTGTCTCCCCTGCTAGCTAGCAGTTAAAGAAGTGTGTGATAGGTAATAAGGATTTCCCAACATCCAGGCCAGAAAGCCTGAGGGAGAGTGTGTGCTTTTTTTTATATACTGGGATGAATAGGGTATCTTAGGCAGGGACAGTCTAGGATAAAATGTGCTTCCTGATTCCATCTCTGGACTTTTGCTCACACTGTTCCTCCAAAAGAAAAGGTAGCATGCCATCCCTCACACCTCCCTATAATTAATTCATATTCATCTCTCGAGACTAAACTCTAAAGTTACCTCCTTTGATACAATTTCACTGAACACCCAGGCAAAATTACTAGCTATCCTGTGTCCTAAAACACTTTTTATTCTATACCTCAGTGGAGTCCTTAACACCTCTCCTAGTTGTTTTTGCACCTGTTGTAACTTCTTTAAGGGCAAGGTCTGGATCTTAGAGCTCAATTTGTCCTAAGCACAAAGGATTAGCAAGTATTTGTGCTAGGAACTGGGGACACAGTGCCCTCAAGGACCTGAGGTCTGGTTAACTGTGGAAGTCACCTTCCTGAGGAACTTGAAATCCTGCAGCAAGGAGTTTGTACTCAAATGTCACCTTCTCAGTGAGGCCTCTTGCTGATCACCCTATTTAAAATTGCAACCCCTTTCCTGGACATTTGAGATCCCCCTTCCCTACCTTATTACTCTAAGGCAATGTGCTGTGTGTGTATTTTACTCATTTTTCTTGTTTATTGTCTGTCTCCTCCTATTTTCTCATAAGTTCCATGTGGGCAGGGGTTTCTATCTGTTTTATTTACTGGTGGACCCCAGCATATAGAACAGGGTCTGATAGATAGGTAGTTATTATTTAGTATTACTCATTTAATAGCTATTAATTGAATGAATTAATTAGTGACATTACCCTCCTAAGAACTGACAATTTTTTGTGTACTTTCCTGGACCTAAAAATAAGCTTACCCAGTTAATTGTCCTATAGTTGCAAGGATACCCCAGATCTAATTCTCACACAGCTTTCCTTTTGTGGAGTTTTACTTTGAAATTGCATTTCTGATGATCACTTCGGCATAATTGGAAGTGCTTCCTCTCTCCCTTTTTAAAGCATGTGCCTCTAGATGGAAACTTTTAAAGTTTAATAGTGGAAATATGAAGATGCTGTGCTTCTTATTTGTAGGAAGAGGGGCTGCATTGTCAGATGTCTTGAGGGCTTTCCCCAAATTTGACAAGCTCATTTGGAGGCTGGAGAAAGTTTCTGTCTTTTCTGGGAAGTAAATAGCTGAAAAGAATACATAAACCCAAAAATCAAACCTGTTGCCTTTGAGTTGATTCTGACTCATGTCAGCCCTGTGTGTTACAATGTAAAATTATTCCACAGAGTTTTCTTGACTGTCATCTTTACAGAAACAGATCACCAGGTCTTTCTTCCAGGTTGCTGCTGTTTGTGTTCAATTTGCCAATCTTTAAGATAGCAGCTGATCACAAACTATTTACACCACCCAAGGACTTTACTTTATGCCAAAAATTAGGCTTCTGATCTCCCAACACAGTCACTGTTACTCTTTTTAAGGATGAAGTTATGAAGCATTAGGTTATGAACTTTATGTAAAAGTCATAGCTGAGTGCTATTTATGAAATATTGACTATTTTTGTATTAGGAGAATTATGTTGTATGAGGACAAAACCATGTAATATGTTGCTGTCAAATACCATCACATTGGTTCTGACTCATATTGACCCTGTATAGGGTTTCTGAGGAGCAGCTGGTGGGTTTGAACCGCCAACCTTGAGGTTAGCAGTCCAGTGCTTGTCCTACAGTGGCACACCAGGGCTTACTATGTAATACTGAAAAAAAACCCCACAACTTACTCTTTTGCTTAGTGTTTGTAAATATTCAGAAAGCAAAAAGGCCAAAAACCAGACCAAACTAGTTGCTGTAGAATTGATTATAACTCATGGTGACTTCATGTATGTCAGAGTAAAACTACACTACGTAAGGTTCTCAAAGCTCTCACCTTTTGGAAGCAGACCACTAGGCCTTTCTTCTGAGGTGCCTCTGGAAAGTTTCAAACCACCAGCCTTTTGTAGTTAGTAGTTTGTATCACCCAGAGACTAAAAAAATATAGATAAAAAGAAAGTAAAAGGGCTAGAATCCTTCAAGACAAGTATGGAAGGAGTTGGGCCTTTGATAAGGTGGTAAATATGTGATTTTATGCCATCTGATAAGTTAACTTTCAAATTTAAATTAAAAAACAAAATAAATCTAAACAAACAACAATAACAAAAAGGTGCTTAGTTACCTCTTTTGCTAAATTTATCACCCAACCTGTAAACATTGGGTGACCCAGGCCTCTCAGTCTGTGGAATTTTCTCCATTTAAGTCTTCCCAGAGGGTGTGGCTTGCAATCAATGCCATAAATCAAAATGCATATGAATTGTTGAGTGGAAAACCAATTTGCTTTGTAAAACTTTTACCCAAATCACAATAAAAAAGTTATTTTAAAAATTATAAAAACAAATTTAAAAAATACACACTATTTCTAGAGGATCTCATGTAGACTTTGGCCTTCAAAACCATCTATCTATACACTGATCAGACTCCTGGCGTGGCACTGTAGGATCAGCACTGGATTGTGAACCACAAGATCAAACCCACCAGCTGCTCCTCGGAAACCCTATACAGGATCACTATGAGTTGGATTTGACTCAGTGGCACATAACAACAACTACATACACTGATCCTTTACAAATTTATGTCTCTAACCCTTGGAGTCCTGGTATGGCACATTTGACTGCTAACCATAAGGTCAGCAGTTCAAACCCACCAGCTGCTCCTTGGAAATCCTATACAGGGTCACCTTGAGTCAGAACTGATCCACAGTACTAACAATAACAACAAGCAACAACCCAGGCCTATTCTGTAAATTCTAGACCTATATCCAGTGGCCTATTTAGCATCTGTACTTGGATGCCAAAAGGACATCTCAAACATAGTATGAATAAAATAGAACTCCTGATTCCCCTCCCTTCACCAGTCCTTCCTTGCAGCCTCCCTGATCTCAGTGAAATGACACTGTTATCCATTCAGGTGCTTAAACCAGGGATGAGAATCACCCTTGATTTCTCCCATACTTTCACCCCCACATCCAGTTCATCGGAAGTCCTGTCAACATTATCTTTAAAAGATATCATGTATTTATTCTACCACATGTCTCCATTTCCTCTGCCTATTACCCATTCCAGACCACTATGAGGTGTCAATGAACAAATGGACATACTTGTACAGTGCTCAAGGATATGCACACACTCACTCACTTACTCTCTTACTCTCTCACACACACAGTAGTTTTGTGGCATAACTCCCTAGAAGGAGACTTGCTTGGCAAAAGGATATGTATTTTAAAAAATTTGAGTAGACTCTGCCAAAGTGACAACAAAAGGGTTTACACTTTCACCATTGAAAGTATTTTCATATTCTTGCTGATTTAGTATTTTCATATTCTTGCTGATTTTGCCAACCTGGTAGATGAAAAATTGTATTTAACTGATTCAACTTTCGTTTCTCTGATCATTAGTGAGACTGATAATCTTTTCATGTTGTTGTTGTTGTTGTTAAGTGCCGTCGAGTCGGTTCCGACCCGGATATTAGTTATTTGTATTGCTCCTGAGACTTCTTCACATTCTTTGTATTTTTCTTCTGGGCTATATATTTATTTAATTTGTAAGAATGCTGTCTTTATTAGGGATATTTACCCATTGTCTGTTCTATAGTACAAGTTTTTTTTTTCCTCTCTCTCTCCAGTCTGTCATATGTCATAACTTTGTTCATGATGTGTACCCCTCTTATAATCAGATAAAACATGCCATAAAACATTTTAAAAACATGTTGATTAGATTTGGTAATTAAGAGGTCAATGACGATGTCAGTGCAGCAGGAGAGAAGGCAGAATGTAGAGGATTGGGGAGTGATGAATGAGGAGGACTGATAAGGAGTATGGTATATACTTTGAAAAGGCTTGACTAAGATGGTAAATAAAGATGGTTTCTTAAGGACACTAAGGCTCAAGGGACAAGAAAAATGTTGATATTCTTTTGTTTTGTCTTAGTATAGGGGCTAGAGGAGCCTATTTTTGTCTAGATGGTGGAAAGCTTGATGATGCCAAGTCCCTGAGGAAGCAGAAGGGTGGGGACTCCAGAGTGAAAAGACTAGCTTTGGAGAGTAAGGAAGATTGCTCTTCCACTGAGACCAGAGAGAAAGAAGGAAGTATTGGTGAAGTTGCAGAAAAGGAGGGAGCTGTGGAGAGGCAGGATTTGGGGAAGGTCCCATCTGATGATAGTAGTGATGGATTAGAACGGTATATTTGAGAGGGATAAAACGAGGAGCTCTTCAGAGATATATAATTTAGATTAATCCATCATAATAAGATAAGAAAGGCTTGGATAACTTGAATTTGTCTCAGCTGCAAGTTGTAGAGCCTTGTAGCCATTCTCTTCAGCAGCACTCAGATGCAGAAACAGAATGTGGACAGCTGTTACATAATAAGAGAGAGAGAAGACAGGCGATTGGAGGATACTGACAGAAAACTAGTTGAAATGATGGACTGCTGTGCTCATGTTGTTGTTGTTACGTGCCATCGAGTCGGTACCAACCCATAGCGACCTTATGCACAGCAGAACGAAACACTGCCAGATCCTGGGCCAACCTCACTACTGTTGCCCTGCTTAAATCCATCGATGCTGCCACTTGGCTAATCCATCTCATTGGGGGTCTTCCTCTTTTTCTCTGACCCTCCACCTTACCAAACATGATATCCTTCTCCTCCTGACAATATGTCTGAAGTATAAGAGACAACATTTGGCCATCTAAACCTACCTTGAACTTGAGTAATTCTTAAGATATGGATAATTTCTATGCTATTTACACTGCTTCTTTTTTATAGTTTTACCACTTCAGGCATCAGAAGAACTTTGTTGTTAACTCTATAGGATTTCTGAGGCTTTAAATCTTTGTGGCAGCAGAAAGCCTCATCTTTGTCCCATGAGAATAACTCTATTTTCAGACATTTTCTGTTCTATGTATAAATAGGTTTTTCCTTCCTCCCTCCCTTTCTCCTTCCCTTCCTTTCTTATTTCCTCCCTCCTTCCCTTCCTCCCATTCATCCATTCAACCTCTTTACACTTATACATACAAAAATGCAAATGGAATAATAGCATGTATGTGTGCTTTTTTTTAGCATGTATGTTTTATAATGTGATTTTTTAACTTAATATGCTGTAGCAAGTTTTCATTATCATTTATGTCAACTTATCACCTTTCAAAGAACCATATAGTATTCTATTATATGTATGTATCATAATATATTTAATCAGTTTCCTATTGATGGGTTTTTAAGTTCTCTAATATTTTTGTGTTTTATACACTGGCCATCCTTATGCTATCTATTTGTGTAGCTACATGAATATCATTAAGGTAAATTTTTAGAAATGGAATAACTCCATTTGAAAATAAGATCAGTGAGGTTTAGGAAGATAAAGACTGAGAACTATCCATTAGTTTTTGGATGTTCCTAGTAATTGCATTAGAGCAATTTCAGGGGACTGGGATATGGAAAGCTAGTGGGTTGAGAAGTGATTGGAGAGATAAGTAAATGGAGATAGTTCTTATGGACATTTCCTTAGAGGAGTTTGGCACTGAAGAGAAGACAGAGGGTGGTAGCAGGGGGAGGGAGATGAAATCAAGGGACATTTTGTTTTTTTAATTTATGAAGTTGGGTTGCTAACTACAAGGTCGGTGGTTCAAACTTGCCAGCAGCTTTGAGGGAAAAAGATGAGGCTATCTGTTCTTGTAAAAATTAACAGTCTTGGAAACCCTATGTAGGTCGCTATGAGTTGGAATCGACTTGATTACAGTGGGTTTGGTTTGGAAGGATAAGCACCACATAGCTAACCAAAAGGTTGGCAGTTTAAACCCACCAGCAGCTCCTTGGAAACTCTACATAGGGTTGCTATGGGTTAGAACAGACTCAGTGACACTTAACAATGACAACAAAGACTAATGGGAAGGAGGGGTGATTGATAGAGCAAAGTCCTTACAAGACAAAGTCCTTATACCAGATGGTAGAGAACCCAGAACCAGGTAGAGGGATTATCCTAAAACAAAAGGAGAGCTATTATAGTAGGTAAGAACAAAAAGTTAATAGGTATAGATGAAAGCAGGTTTATAGATATGGTGGCAAGTTATTTGGTAGAATTTGTATTTCTCTATGATATGGGAGGGAAGGCCATCCTAGAACAGGGGTTCAGGTGGTAGAGTGTTTGGGTTGATGATCTGAAGTGCTTGAGAAAGATATGAAATAGTTATTTTAGAAAATGGGAGGGCAAGATAGGACCAGGGAAGCATAGTTGGAGTTTCAGGCAGTTTTGAGGTGAGCCTCATGACTAAGAATTCATATTGATAGCAATATACCAGAATGTGATTTTTTTTTTTTCCTTTACTGGATCTTAGGAATCTCAATGCAGGCATAAAATACCATAGTTGGGCTCTTTTATTTTATTTTTTCTAGGCATTTATAATGTAAATATGAGTTATTCAAGATAAAAGTACAATTGAAATGATACATTCCAGTCTTTCTGTAAAGGAGGTTAAAACAGGTAGGAGTAGACAGAAGGGTCTATGGAAGATCCCTCCCATAATGTCTAATAGCAAATGTAGACCAAGGGAAGTCATTGAATGAACAGGCTAGAATGAAAGGCTTTTAGTCAGAGTAGAGTATTTGCAATAATGACATCAAAGGTGAAGTTCTGAGTGATAAGCTCTTGGGTGTGACTGGATATGATATATGCTATTCTTGATGCCAGCACATTCATTAAGTAAATATTTATTCTGTATCTATTGTATGCCAGGCAGCATTCTAGGCCCTGTAGGTTCAGAAATAGAACAAAATTCTTTCTCTCATAGAGTTTACAATCTAGTGGGAAAGATTATTCATTTTTTAAATAAAAGAGCATCCTCACTAGTGTACTGATTTTTGCATATGTCATTCTATTTAGAATGAAAAATAATACAGGAACCAGATATTTGCAAGTATGGGGCTAGGAAAGTCCATTTAGATATTTTGAGTGACTTGCTTTTATTATACATTATGCTAACTGAATTATAAAAATTCTTACCTCCTCCACTCTCAGAACTTTTTAAGGGATTTCCATGTGCTATGTACTATATTGGAGTCCTGGTGTGGTACTGTGGGATAAAGCACTGAACTGCAAGGTCAGTGGTTCAAATTCACCAGCTGCTCCTTGGAAATTCTATCCATACAGGGTTGCTATGAGTTGGAATCTAATCGATGGCACATAACAACAACAACATGTGCTATGTTGGAGTACTGGTATGGCGCTGTAAGATAAGCACTGGACTGCTAACTGTAAAGTCAGTAGTTCAAACCCACTAACCACTCCTCAGAGACACTATGAATAGGAACCAACTCAGCAGCACTTAACAATAGCAGCATGCTGGTGTTAAAGATAAAACCAAAAATAAAACCCACTGCTGTTGAGTCAATTTCAACTCATAGCAACCCCGTAGGACAGAGTAGAACTGCCCCATAGGGTTTCCAAGGCTGTAAATCTTTACAGAAGCCGACTGCCACATCTTTTTCACACAGAGTGGTTGGTGAGTTGGAACCACCAACCTTTTGCTGAGCATCTGGGTGGTTTAACTCCTGTGCCACCAGGGCTCCTTAAAGATAAAACAAATATATATACAACTAGTTTGAAAATGTTAGCAGTTTTAATTTTTTGTTTCTTCTTCTTCTTCTTTTTTTAATGCAAGGGCATTGCTTCTGTCTGCAGACCAGATGTTGATAATACATGTACTAATTTTGCTCTAGGGATTTGTTTTAATGTGTAAAGTAATTATGGTTAAACAGTTTAGGAGAGAAAGAGGGCTTGCAGTAAGTTAATATTTTACTTTTATATTGTACGAGTGTTAGTCAAAAAGTACTACTACAAAATCAGAAAAACCTTTATTCAGTGAAAATATAAAAATGTGAAGCTGTTATTTCTAAATATACCATTCATCTACACTTTTTAAGGCAGTTCTTCCATTTCTCTAATCATGGTGTGGTTTTGTAGGATAAGACCCTCAATGAGATGGATTGAAACAGTGGCAGCAGCAATGGGCTCAAATGTAACAATTGTGAAGATGGTACACAGGACTGGATAGTGGTTCATTCTGTTGTGCATAGGTTTGCTCTGAGTCAGAGCCAACTTGATGGCACCTGACAACAACAGCAATAGCTAACTTCAAGGTCAGTGGTTCAAATCCCCCAGCTGCTCCACAGAAACCCTATACAGGGTCACTGTAAGTTAGAACCAACTCGATGATACTAACAACAACCCTTCCCCAAAGTATTCTATGCTTTCCATGTCAAAATATCAATTTGGGCATCCTTGAGAGATTCAAATTATATTACTTTTCAGTGTTCTTTGAGTTTTAGAAATAAAAAGAAGTTTGAAGGGACAAGATCAAGGTTGTGTGGTGGATAGGGTAAGGTTTCATAGGACAATCCTTGCTACCCTTGAAGAATGAATAGGTACATTGTTGTAAAAAAAAAAAAAAAATCATAGGCACAAATTTCCTGGCCTTTTCCTCACTGATTCAGTTTTACATTTTCGTGAAACTTCTTCCCAATAGAGGTGACTGTTGTTATTTAGTGCCATTAATTTGTTTCCGACTCATAGCAACCCTGTATAGGGTTTCCAAGGAATGGCTGATGGGTTTGAACTGCTGACTTTGTGGTTAGTAGTCCAGTGCTTATCCTGCAGCATCACACCAGGTAATACTGTTATATACATTGTTGTTGTTATATTGTGAAGTACCGTTGAGTCGATTCCGACCCATAGCAACCCTGTATAGGGTTTCCGAGGAACAGCTAGTGAGCTTGAACCGCTGACCTTGTAGTTCAAATGCCTTTGCAGCATGGCGCATTAACCCACAGCACCACACCAGGACTCTGTTATATATACATAATCCTGAAATAATAGTCATACATGGATAGACACACTGACTGAATGGGCATGGGAGGGAGAGAGGGAGTATACCCACAAATATAGAAAGGATATTTTGACAGAGGATATTTTTACATGAGCATTTACCCTTGGAGAAGAATATTAAAAGTACCATGGACTGCCAGAAAAACAACAAATTTGTCTTGGAAGAAGTACAGCCAGCATGTTCCTTAGAAGCGAGGAGGCAAGACTTGGTCTCTTGTTCTTTGGACATGTTTTCAGGAGGGATAAGTCCCTGCAGAAGGAAATTGTGCTTGGTAAAGTGGAGGGTCAGTGAAGGAGAGGAAAATCCCCAAGGAGATGGATTAACACAGTCACAGTAACAATGGACTAAAACATAACAATTTTGAGTATGCCCCAGAACTGGGCAGTATTTTGTTATGTTGTGCATAAGGTTGCTATGACTTAGAACCAACTCAAGGCACCTAACAACAACAGTTTACATTTGCTGCTAACATATCCATGAATGTGGTGGCACAAACAGAGGCAAAGTTGAGAACTTGTTGTTTGTTGTTAGGTGCCATCGAGTTGGTACCGACTCATAGCGACCTTATGCACAGCAGAACGAAACACTGCCTGGTCCTGGACCAACCTCACTATTGTTGCCACACTTGGACCCATTGATGCTGCCACTCTGCCAATCCATCTTGCTAGGGGTCTGCCTCTTTTTCTCTGACCGTCCACCTTACCAAACATGATATTCTTCTCCAGTGACTGGTCCCTCCTAACAGTATGTCCGAAGTATGAGAGACGAAGTTTGGCCATCCTGGCCTCCAAGGAGCACTCTGGCTGCACTTCTTCCAACACAGATCTGTTGGTTCTTTGTCAGCCCAAGGCACTTTCAATATTCTCCTCCAACACCATAACTCAAAAGCATCAATTCTTCTACGGTCATCCTTATTCACTATCCAGCTTTAGACATTACCAAATACTGTGAGTGAATGATTTGCCGGGCCTAGGGGCTAAGGACCATAGCCTTGGGGGACTTCATGGTCAATTGGCATAACAGTAGTGTAGTGGTTATGAGTTGGGCTGCTAACCTCAAGGTCAGCATTTTGAAGCTATCCACAGTTCTGTAGGAGAAAGATGAGGCGTTCTGCTCCCTTAAAGATTTAGAGCCTTGGAAACCCTGTGCAGGGTTGCGATGAGTTGGAACTGACTTGATGGCACTTAACAACAACAACAACAAAATCCACAAAGGATGTCCACAAAGACATCCTACATTGGTAAGTAGTGACTGGGATCTTAAAAGCTCATGATCAGTAATCTAAGATACAACTATTGGTCTCTGCCTGTGTAGAGGAAAGAATAATAATGGGAATTGAAGATGCTTGGAATCAATCATCTATGTGAACATCAGACTCAATGATCCTGAGACAGTAACTAGATAGTTACTAGATAGTTCCTGGTCACTACTACCAAATGCTCTGAAAGGGATCAAAGTAGAAGTTCCTGGATATAGTGGGAGAAAATGTGCAACAAAACTCAAAATCATAAAAAAAGACCATGCATACTGGTGGGGCCCTAAGACTATGACTCTTCTTCATCCTTCAGGTCTGAAACTGAATTCGCCCCTGTGGCTCAATTTTCAGCCAAGCAATAGATAGGTATGTAGGGGGGACAACAACACTAGTAAGGTATGCACACCATAGAATGATCAACCATTTGAGATAAAAAATGGCAGGATATACCTAAGAACAAAGTTCAGATAGGTGGAGAAAGAAGGAGGGATGGAAACAGGAAACACAGGGAGGAAGTTAGAATAAGTGATGTTTACATTAAGGTTACTGCAATCATTGAGATGAAAGGAAGTGTATGCTTTTTTTAATGGGAAACTGATGATCTGCTCTGTAAACCTTCACTCAATTCATAATAAAAAGATTTTAAAGAAACAAACTCCTTCCTAATAAGCCCTTGTGATAGTGCTGTGTCCTTTAACAAAATCTCTCAAGATCACCCCTTCGAAATCCCCAAAGAACAGTTGTCATAACCATCTGAGCTGATCTATCTGCTTTGAATTTAATTTGCTCAACTGATCCCCTCAGAAGCCACCATTTTGATGGATTGCCTTTTTTTGAAGGCACCTGAACTAGACTAAGACAAGAATATTAGTGAGAGAACTGGTCTGCAGCTATACACTGATAACAGATGTGTTTAAACATTATTTTTTGGTTTTGTTTTTGGTTTTGGTGTAAATCTGTGCACGTGTGAACTCGAACTTTCCCTTGTATCCTTACTCTCCAATTTAAACCTACTCTTTTGTGTATTCTTTTGTGTACAGGAGGCCTGGTGGCTCTGTGGGTTAGGCATTAAACTACTAACTGCAAGTTGGTGGTGTAAACCCACTCTGTGTGGAAAAGATAAGGCTGTTTGCTAACATTAAGATTTACAATCTCAGAGACCCCACATACAGTCTCTAAAAACCAAAATTGACTTGAAAGCAGTGGGTTCTTTTGTATACATATATGCTTAGACTTAAGTTTATTAATATTTTATTTGGGATAAATTAGCATCTATTTTGCCTTATGTTAAGTGTCACTGAATTGGTTCCCACTCGTAGCGACCATGTACAAGGTTTCCAAGGAGCAGCTAGTGGGTTTGAACTGCCAACTTTGCAATTCAAACCGGTCTTGCAGTCCAGTACTTTAACCCACAGCACCACACCTGGACTCCACTGCCTTATAGGCTTTAATTAAATAATTCCTTAAAACTATCTGCGACATATACAGTTAAAATTTAAGTTCAGCTACAGGTTACTTGATTGTGTTTAAGGTTTCTGTGGCCATAGCTAGATCACAGCATCCCTAAAATTAAAAAAGAGACCAAATCCATGACATCACAGTTATGTGTTAACCTGGACTGGATTAGTCACAAATCATCATGATTTCTCATTTAAGAGGACTGCATTGGTGATTTTTAAGTGACATGTCCTATAAGAAATCATCAGATGCCAGTTAGAGTTTGGTTTATAAATCCTCACCATCTGTAACCCTGACATGAGAAGAGAGTCTTCCCTACAGGGCTGCTGGTTTATAAAAGCTTGTTGACTAAGGAAAGATAATGATGTTATTATACAGGGTGATGAGGCTTATTGAAAAATGACAATGTGTTGCCCTCACCAGATTAAAAAAAAATGTTTCATGCATATAAATAACCTGGTTTTAAAACATTCCATTCTTTCAGTTGGAGGGTTTAGATCTTTTTAAACTTTTGAGCTGTAGAAAAAAGGAACTTTGGTAGAGACGAGAATACATTGGCCATCCTTCTTTCCATTTACTTTATGTGCCCTTGTGAGCTTGCCTTGCTCGTACAAAAGGAAGTTTCAAGTGTGGGTCTTAGAAGCTGGAAAGCTAAATGTGCTTTGGTTTAATGTATGCATTTTTTTTTTTTTTAAAGAACAGAAATTTATTTAAGTTCTGGAGGCTTGAAGCCTGAAATCAAGGTGTCAGCAGGGCCCTGTCTCTCTGAAGGATCTGTGGAAAGACCTTTCCTTGCCTCTGTCAACTGGAGGCAACTTTTGGCATTCCTTGGTTTATCGCTGCATCGGTTCAATCTCTGCTTCTGCCTTCCCTGTTTGCGTTTCTTCCTGTGTGCATCGCTTCTATTTTTTAAAATATTTTATTGTGAATTATATGATAGTTTACATGGGAAAACATTAGTTTTACATTCATTCTGTCATGTATCGTTTCATTGCCATGGTTACAATCCCCTCCATGCATCATCAACCAACCAAAGGGTATACCCTGCAAGCCTGCCCCCTACACTACCCCCTCCTCCCCCCAGTCTTCAGCACACAGTCACTCTCCCTTTCTGGATCTAAAGTCCCCAGCTGCTCCATCACTCCACGTCATCATCTCTGCCTCCATCACAGGCATCACTGCTTCTCTGGATAGGGTCCCGCTCTCGACTCTTCTCCGTTGATGGCCCTAGGGACCTCCGCTCCTAGACTGGAAAGTTTAATCACTCCCTTCCTTGCTATAAAACGTCTACCTTTACATTTCCAACCCTCACAATCAGTCCTGATAATAATTATTCACTATTGTATCACAGGAGACCTATCTGCATTTCATTTCATCAGCTCCGCCTAGACAGATTGGATACTATTCACTCGAGATTCTGCCTTCCTCCAGGCCTCCTGGTTCTAGGTTCCCTCTTGAAAGCTTGTAAGCCAGTCACTTCTTGCCTTTGTAGCCCCCCCACCCTCCAATTTTGGGTAGCCAATGTCCAAGTTGCCCATCCCTGTCTACTCTGTGTGTGGAGGGGGTGGGAATGATTCTTGCTGTAAGGATTTGTTCCCTCTTTTGAGCTACTGCATCCATAGATGTAGGTCAAGTTTATCAAATTGTATCAGATTACTCTTTTTTCCCCTCTTATTTCTTCTTCTGGTTGAGCTCTGATCATCCAGTCATTGAAGCCAGGTCAAGTGGGTATTATCTGCAAGTATGGGTGTTCTTGTGCATATGCCCTCTCTTTTTTATCAGCTGCACGCTTCACTCTCCACATTGTAGGGCTTAGCTCGCCACTTCATTGCTGTTTTTCCCTCATTTCCCCTTATCGGTGACGAGCGTGATTAATGTATGCATTTCGTAATCGCAAAGTGAACACATTGTTTGTTTTTTAAAAATGTTTTATTGTGAATAATGTGATAGTTTACATGGGAGAACATTAGTTTTACATTCATCCTATCATTTATCGTTTCATTGCAATGGTTACAATCCTCTCCATGCATTCCTCAACCAAAGGGTATACACTGCAAGCCTGTCCCCAGGTCGTCAGCACACAGCATCTTTCCCTCTCTTTGTCTAAAGTCCCCAGCTGCTCCATCTCTCCATGTCATCTTTTCTGCCTCCATCTCAGGTATCACTGCTTCTCTGGGTAGATTCCCTCTCTCCCCTCTTCTCCCTTGATCCCAGAGACCTCTGCTCCTAGACTGAAAAGTTAATCACTCCCCTCCTTGCTACAAAATGTCTACCTTTACATTTCCAACCCTCACAATCAGACCTGATAACA
>NW_006408644.1:7309510-7323733 GCF_000296735.1 Chrysochloris asiatica | reverse complement strand
CCCCCTCCAGTGTCTATTTTATAATATAATGCAAGGAAAACCAAGATTCAAAAGACAGCCAAGCATCTTAACATTATTCCCCCATTTCCCCAGGTCTTGTTTTTCATAATGTTTTATACTTACTTTTTTGTACCATATATATGGATTGTTATTGTTGTTGTTAAGTGCCATTGAGTCGGTTCTGACTCATAGCAACCCTGTATTGGGTTTCTGAGGAGTGGCTGGTGAGCTTGAACCACTGACACTGCGGTTCAAAATGACCTTGCAGTCCAGTGCATTAACCTGCAGTGCCACACCACGACTCCAGATATATGAATTAGTGATAGGTTTATGGTGCCTAGATTTACTTTGGAAAAGTTAAAAAAAAAAAAAAGGTCATGAAAATAACATTTCCACATTATCCAAAACAACCACTTTGTAGGAGAAATGTATATAGCTTTCCTCTGGGACATACTTTAAAGGAGTATATATTATTTTAAGTGAGAATTTCTTCAACTCATTTATGAACAGAATTTGGTGCTATTGAAAGATAAACATATGAATTTAATCCAGAAGAAATTGTATCCACATAAGATTCTAAGAGCTAACAAAAGATTTTATATTTTAATTATCCCCTGGCTTCATTTGCTGCTAACTTTCTTTAAAAGGGCTGTCCTGATGCTATCCCCTCTGTACACAGGGTAGATAAGGACAGGCAACTTAGACATTGGCTACCTAAAATGAGGGGGTGATAAAGGCCTGAAGTGACTGGCTTACAAGGTTTTAAGAGGGAATTTAGTTTAGGAGTGTTTAGGGAAGAATGAGTCCCCACTGAATAGCTTTCATCTTGTCTAGATGGATATGGTAAAAAGAGATAGGGATAAGATTCTTATGATTCAATAGAGAGTAATTGTTATCATAACTAATTGTGCCTGTCACAGTTGTAAATGTAGAAGTTGTGTAACAAAAACAGGGGAGTAGTTAATTTTACAGTCCAGAAACAAAGAACCCTAGGACCATCAAGGAAGAAGAGCATAAGCGTAATGCGGGACCTTATCCAGAAAAGTAGCGACACCAGAGATGGAGGCAAGGATGGGGACATGGAGAAGGGGAGCAGTTGAGGACTCTAGATTCATGGGAAGAGAGGGACTGAGAACTGGTGGCCAGGAGGCAGACTTGCAGAATGTGCCCTTTGGTGGTTTAAATTATTATATATGAGTGAGTGTTAAAAAAAAAAAAAAAAAAAAAAAAAGCTATCATGTATAGAGAGAAATACTGTGAACTGATGATACATGGAATGAAACAAAGTATATGATTTGTTGAATGTAAAACTGATGATCTGCCCTGGAAACTTTCACTCAATTCACAATAAAAACATTAAAAAAAAAAATAATAAGGGCTGTCCTGGATGAGGAAAATGAGCCCTTTACCCTGTATAGAGTTGATCCAAGCCTTTTCCCCATTATTGTCTGAGGAGGTCACGAGAAAACTTTTTGTTGTTGTTGTTCTATTTTGTTGTTGTTAAGTGCCATCAAGTTGATTCTGACTCACTGTGCTGAAAATATACACACAAAACATTCACAAATGTAACAATTTCTACTTTTTTGCAGTGACACTGATTACATTTTTCCTATTGTGCAGCCATTTTTTGTCATCCTTTTCCAAACTATTCCACCACTGTGAACATAAACTCAAAGTCCCCCAAGCTAAAACTCCTCCTTTGCGCCTCCTCCCATCCTAGTAATCACTCTTGATCTTTAGTTTCTGTTTTGTTGTTTTTGTTAAGTGTCATCGAGTAAGAACTGCAGACCTTGTGGTTAACAGTCCAGTGCTTATCCTACAGGGCCCCACCAAGATACCTTAATTTCTATATATTTGCTTATTTTATATGAGATCATGTAGTATTTGTCCTTTTGTAACTGAATTATTTTGCTGAGGATAGTATTTTCAAAGTTTATCTATTTCTCTTTATAGCTGAGCAGTATTCCATTGTATGTATATACCATAACTTTATTATCCATTCATCTCTTGATGGACATGTTTGTTGGTTGTTTCTACCTTTTGGCTACTGTGAAAAGTGCTGCAATGAACTTGGACATTGACTACCCAAAATGGCGGAGCTACAAAGGCAAGAAGTGACTGGCTTACAAGCTTTCAAGAGGGAACCTAGATCCAGAGGGCTTGGAGGAAGGTAGAATCTCTACTGAGTAGTATCCATTCTGTCTAGGTGGGGCTGATGAAATGAAATGCAGCTAAGTCTCTTGTGATACAGTAGTGAATAATTGTTATCAGGACTGATTGTGAGGCTTGGAAATGTACAATAAAACGTTTTATAGCAAGGAGGGGAGTGATTAACTTTTCAGTCTAGGAGCAGAGGTCCCTGGGACCATCAATAGAGAAGAGTGGAGAGCGGGACCCTACCCAGAGAAGCAGTGATGCCTGAGATGAAGGCAGAGACAATGACATGGAGAGATGGAGCAGCTGGGGACTTTAGACCCAGAGAGGGAGAGGGGCTGTGTGCAGATGATCGGGGGGCAGGCTTGTAGTGTATACCCTTTGGTTGGTTGATGATGCATGGAGGGGATTGTAATCATGGCAATGAAACAATAAATGATAAGATGAATGTAAAACTAATGTTCTCCCATGTAAACTATCACATAATTCACAATAAAACATAAAAAAAAAAGTGCTGCAATGAACACTGGTATGCAGATTTCTGTTTGCATCTCAGTCTTCACTTTTTCAGGGTATATACATACCTAGAATAGGAGTCCTGGTGTGGCCCTGTTGGAAAAGTACTGGAACGGAAGGTTGGTTTGAACCACAAAGTTGGTGGTTCAAATTCACCAGCTGCTCATTGGAAAGCCTATACAGGGTCGCTATGAGTCAAAATCGACTTGAAGGCAATTAACAACCGATACCTAGGATTGTGATTGTTGGATAATTTGGTAGTTGCATGTTCAACATTTTGAAGAACTACCAAATTGTTTTCCACAGTGCCTCTATCATTTAACATTTTCACCAGCAATGAATGACAGTCTCTAGTTTCTCTACTACCTCACCCGCATCCATTTTTTGGTGTTTTTTTTTTTTTTTCCTTCTGTTTTTTGTTGTTGATCATTGCCATTTTAGTGGGGGTAAGGTAGTATCTCATTGTGAGTTTTTGTGGGTTTTTTTTTTTCATCTTCATAATGGCTAATGGGGAGTGGAGTGTCTCTGTAGAATAAGCACCAGACTGCAAACAACAAGTTCTGTGATTTGAGCCCACCAGCTACTCCATGGGAATAAAGAGGAGGCTTTCTGCTCCCGCAAAGCTTTATAGCTGTAGAAACCCTACAAAGAAAGGGTAGCTATGAGTAGGATCCAACACGACAGCACTTAACAACAAGACAACAACAGATGGCTAATGACTTTTGAGCATCTTTAAATGGGCTTGTTGGTCATTTGGAATATTCTCTTTGGTAAAATGTCTGCTCAAATCCTTTGCCTGAAGTTTGATTGGGTTGTTTGCCTTTTTGTTAAGTTGTAGAAGCATTTTATATCCTTTGGATATGATGTTTTGGATATCAGACCCTTACCAGATATATGATTTCTAAAAATTTTCTCTTAATCTGTGGGTTGTCTTTTCATACTGTTGAGAAAGTCCACTGATTTAATTTTTATGAGGTCCAATTTATCGATTTTGTCTTTTACTGCTGGTGTTTTTGTTGTCATATCTGATAGTCTGCAGTTAAACTTTAGGTCCCACAACTTCATCCAGATATTTTCTTCAAAGAATTTTATGGTCTAAGTTTTCATATTTAGGTGTTGATTCATTTTTTATTGCTTTGTGTGTGTGTTGTGAGGCATGGATCCTGATTCATTTTTCTGCATGTGGAAATCTACTTTTCTCAGCACCATTTATTGAAAGGAGTGCTGCAAGATCAGCAGTTCAAACTCACCAGCTTCTCCTCGGAAACCCTACAAGGTCGCTATGAGTTGGAGCTGATTTAACAGCACTTAACAACAGCAACAATTTATTGAGAAGTCTTCCTTTCCCATAGATTGGATTTAACACCCTTATCTAAAATCAGTTGGCCATACATATTTGAATTTCTTTTGGGACTCACTTTTATTCCATTGGTGTATGTATCTATTTGGCTGAGGATTCTTAAATACCCTACTTCAGGTTCCTCTTTTCCAAGAATTACTATATATATGAGAAATATCAGCATGTAAAGAGACAATATTGCATAGTGATTAAGAGCTTGGACTCTGAACCAGAAATGAACCAGTCTGCCTGGGTTCAAAAACTTGTCTGTTACTTATTGGGCAAGCTATTTGCTCAATGTGTGCCTCATTTTTCTTCTTTGTAAAATAGACAAAAGAATAGTACCTACCTTGTAGTGTGATTGTGAAGACTAAATTACTCCATGTTCAAGTATATAGAATGCTTAGAAAAGTGCCTGCTATGTAGTAATCATTATAGACGTGTTAGTTTGTTCATCTCCATCAGCTGATTGTTGTTGTTGTTGGTGTTCAATGCTGTCAAGTTGATTCCGACTCATTGTGACCCTGTATAGGGTTTTCGAGGAGCTTGGTGGATTTGAACCTCTGATTTGCAGTTAGTAGCCCAGTGCCTATCCTACAGTGCCACACCAGGACTTCAGTGGGTAGTTATCTTAGAAAAGAGCCAATACTGCAAAATTCTTAGCATATACAAGGAGGCTTCAAAAGTTCATGGAAAAATGGGATTAAAAGATAGTAAAATTTTTCAGTGAAATTTTTTGAAGTCCCCTCATGCAAGTCCTACGTTTGTAGAGCCTATTTTGCAAAGGATTTTGGGGGGGCAAGGATCCTTAGTGCAAAATAAAAAATCAGAATCTTATAAAATTGAGAGTTGCTTATAACCTTCTCATCGTTTGGGGAAAATTAAAAACAACTTTATTACCAGAAATCTCTTGAGAGTCGACTCCAATCTTAACTGCCAGTGAGGGCAAGCCCTGGAACCGAACATTTAGAGGCTTGAATGTTGTCCATGGATGGACTTGCAAAGGTATAAACACCAGTCAACCACTAGGAAGCCTCATTTACCCTTTGGTTTTGAATCCTTAATTCTGACTCCTCCACTTTGTACCTGTTCTTGTTTTTCTTCTTCTTCTTCTTCTTTTTTTATACTATTTTTAGTTTATGCTATTATGTTATCTTTTTATGTATCTTTGTAAGTCACTTTAAATCCTGTCTGGAACGGTATATAAATAAATATCATTTAAGCTGATCCTATCTAATTACTAACATTTACTTAATATTTATGCTTGTCAGCTCACGGCCATGCACAGAGGTGCACTAATTTTCCATCTGGGCCACAATGCTGATTAAATTTCTCAAAATTCATAGTAAGATGTCAAAACAGCCATATGGTCATATGTTTTCCAAGCATATGGTTAATAATAATTAAAACTAAACAGCTATCATTATTGGGTTCTTCCTTTAGGCCAGGCAGTTTGCTCATATTGTACACTTGAATCCTTACAGCCCTGGTTGTTAGTTGCTTTTGAGTAGCTTCAAATCATGATGACCTTATGTATAAAGGAAAGAAACATTGCACAGTCCTGTGCCATCTGCATGATCTTTGAGATTCTAGCTCTAGTTAGCAGCTCTTATTTTTACAAATGAGGAAACTGAGCCTGAAGAGTTTAAATAACTTTCCCAAGGTCACAAAGCTGAAAAATGATGACCTTGAATTTTGAACACAGGAGCCTGACCCTGTGATCCAATGCTTTTTTAGTATTATGCTGTGTTGTCAGTAATTAGGAATCTTGCATATCAGAACTCTTAAATCTTAGTAGAAGAGGCTATCATTCCATATTACAGAATATTCACAGGTCCTGCAGGTTTTACTTCAGTGTTAAGTTCTTCAATATACCCTTTTCTCTCCACCTCTGCTACTGTTGGCTGTCATTTTCTTCCTCTGGATTTATAGCTTCCTAATTGATGGAGACCTGGTGTGACACTGTAGGATAAGCACAGGACTGCTAACTGCAGAGTCGGTGGTTCAAATTCACCAGCTGCTCCTGGAAACCCTATTCAGGGTCAGTATGAGTCAGAACCACTTGATGGCACTTAACAACTGGTGGACTTACCTCCAATCAATATTCCACCTATTTGTCAAAACAATCTAGCAAGACATTGCCTTACCTAAAACACTTCAAAGATACCCTTTGTCAATATTTCCAAGCATAGCATACCAAGTCACCTCACACCAGATGCTACGTTCCTACCTGCCTCTTCCAAATCCTTCCTTAACAATTTACCATCCAGCATCACTACAACATTTGCTCATCCCATGTTGCTTTATGCCAATGTTTTTGTAAATGCTATGCATCCTGCCTGGAAAACCCACTTTGTCCTAGCTAACCAACTGGTACACATTATGTACAGTTAAGTTCATGCACTATTGCTGCCATCCTCTTTCCTGTCCCCTTTCCCCTAACTAGATTAGGTGCCCCATCTTAGTATTCTCCTATTACTTTGCACATAAATTTCTTTGTAAACCATGCTTTTTTTTATGATGAACTTTGGGTTGTGACTTTCTTATATGGAGTGGCTATATTTTATTCTTCTATCCTTAGTCAGCTTGCAAAGTGCTTAACACATAGTTGGCCTTCTGTAAGCCCAGCAAAATACAGGGACAGAAGTAGAATTTTGAAGCCTGAAACTATCCAGACATTCAGAGATAACTATCAGAACAGACAGGAAAGTCTCATAGAAGAATTTTTGGGGCCAGATAAATTGACATTATTTCAGTCCAGGAACTAAAAGCAGTTTAAGGGGGTTGGGGGTCCAGATCCAAAGAGAAGTTTGAAGGATCTGAGAAGCCAGACTTTGCAGCTTTGTCAGCTTGAAACTACCTTGAATTTGACTGAACCGCCAGGATTAGTTTATATCTTCTAAGCTAGATACATTTTTTAAATTGTTGTAAAAATAAGATGTTGTTAAGTTCTGTTGTGTTGTTTCAACTCATAGCACTCATAGCAACCTGTATAGTATTTCCAAGGAGTGGCTTGTGGGTTTGAACTGCAACCTTGTGGTTAGCAGTCCAGTGCTTATCCTACAGTGCTACACCAGGACACCATGGCTTATCTATATGTTTACAAAAGAAGAAAAAAAATCTTGAGGTAATACAAGTTGAAAAAAAGTGAAACAAAAAACTGTACTCAAAGTAGAAATATCTGTAGCTTTCTCAGTGGAAAACAACCATACCAGATTTTCTAGAAGATAAGCATAGTTATTTAAGAGGAAAACAATACATATTTATTTAAAATAAAATTTGTTATGTGAAAGATAGACATATTTTAATAAACATATTTATGGTTTTCTGGGACGAACAAATATCCTAAAATTGAAAGGAAGAGTTAGGATAATAACCAGTTCAGTATCCCAGTTTAAGCATTTTATTGACTGTAAGCAATGCTGTACACTCACTCAGATATTACCAGTAAAATGTTATTTGGTGCCTGTGTCGAGGTGACTGTATCTAAACAAGGGGATGTAAGGGAGGCTTTTTTTTTTTTTTTAATCATGAAGTCTCTTATTTTTTCTTGAAATTCTACACGCACCATATACCTTGGATTTCCTGCCAGTGCTCTAAAATCCACTCTCTTTTAACTTTAAACTTACTAAAAATAACTCTTCCCCTTCCCCACACCCATTTAGTTCCGCACTTCACCCATGTTTTTGGAAACTCACATGCATTAGGGATTAATTCTGGCAGTGCTTTAGATTGGTCTGTTTCAAATACTGTAGTTGCCTTGATCGCATTAGTTAATAAAGTGAGCGCACACTTTGGAATGTGCCTGATAGCAGTACAAATCTTTATTCATTATGCTGCACTCCTTGCACCAGGGCAACTACATTACAGTAATCAGAATGATTTATTTTTTCCTTATTAATATACAAGAGCCCTGGTGACACAGTGGTTAAGTGCTCATCTGCTAACTGAAAGGTCAATTTTTCAAATCCACAGCCACTCTGTAGGAAGAAGATGTGACAGTCTGCTTTCTATAAAGATAAATAGACTTGGAAACCCTATGGGGCAATTCTACTTTGTCCTGTAGGGCCACTGTGACTCGGAATTGACTTGATAGCTATGGGTTTGGATTGGATTGGTTAACTGATAACCATCATAACTACTTGCAAGCAAAACCATAATATCTGTAGAAACAGTTTCCTCTGCCCATCCTTTGATCAAGGTGTTTTCCAACTTTTTGAATTTGTACTCTCAAAGACTAAAGCATTTTGACTCCCCTAAAATATATATATTTGTTTACAAACTATATATATTTACTATTTTACTAATATAATATATTGAAAAACATTTGGAAAATGTAAGTAAAATAGGATAAAAGATTAAATTAATATTTTAAAATTAATTTAAATGTTTATTAATGGTACAATAACCTTTGCTCTCATTTTTTTTTTTAATTAAATGTTTTTATTTTGCATTGAGTGAAAGTTTACAGGGCACATCATCAGCTTCACATTCAACCATTCATATAGCTTGTTTCATTACATTGATTATTATCCCCTCCATATATCATCAGTTTACAGTGTTTCTTTCTATCCTCTTTAGCTTTTTTTTTTTTTTTTTGGATGGGGGGGACTTGCCTTTTTGGAATTTACAGTCTCAGCTTTTAGGGAAGGTTTTTACATTTGTCTGTGGATATCCAGGGCTCATGTATGAGATTACTAACACCTAAGACAGGCAGCGTCCCTTAAACAATCAATAAATAAGGAGGATTCAGATGCAGACAGTGCAGACCCAGTCAGGAGGCCAAGCCCCTGTGGGCCCAAGAGTGGTTGACCGTCCAAACCATAGGCTCTGAGGATCAGACTCTAGCTACCTAGTAGACATAGCAAACTGTCCCTCATCTGATTAATCAGTAATGCTCTCATTTTGATGAGAGTGGTGGTGGTTGTATGCAGTGATTTGACTGATAGTGACCCTATATAGGGTTTCCAAGGCTACAAATCTTTACAGGAGCAGTAAGTGTCATCTTTCTTCCATGTTGATGAGACTACTGACATTAAATATGCTTCATTTAAAACATCTTGGTTTATGATTTCATTGTTTGAATGTCTGATTATTAGTTCTATTTATTTCTATATATGATTATATTGACTGTCATAGTTGAAAAAGATACTTCACAAACCATATAAATCTAAAAATAAAAGAAATGCATCACTGGATTACTTACTGAAGAATGAATCTCATAATTTTAGGCACCATTTATTAAAACTTTTCTTGTTATTTTTTTTATAATCCTGGTTTTGAGGATGCCATCTTTTAATAGTTTTAACAAATGATTCAAAGCCTACTGAAATTCTTCATTTGGAAGAGTTAGAAGGTGAAACATATCTTTTAGGCAATAAAATTACATAATAATGGGAATATTTTCAAATCTATTTTATGAAGTATTCCCTATTTAAAAAAATATATTTGACATAAAACAACATTTTACTAAGTTTGAATTCACTGTCACTATAGAATAAGCACGAGCTGCAAGGTAGATTTGAACCTCAAGGTGGTGATTCAAACACACCAGCTGCTCCTGGGAAACCTATAAAAGATCGCTAAGAGTCAGACCGACTCAATGGCACTTCACAACAACAACAATGCCTTGGGTGTAGTCCTGGTGTGGCGCTATAGGATAAGCCCAGGACTGCTAACTGCAAGATCAGCGGCTCAAACCACCAGCTGTTCTTGGAAACCCTATTCAGGGACACTATGAGTCAGAAGTGACTCAATGGCACTTAACAGCAAGAACAATGCCTTGGGTAGAGTCCTGGTGTGGAACTGTAGAAGAAGGACTAGACTACTAACCTCAAGGTCAGTGGTTCAAACCTACCGGCCATTCCACAGGAGAAAGAAGAGGCTGTATATTCATGATTTGCAGTCTTGGAAATCCTGTATTAGGTTGCTATGAGTCAGAATCTACTTCAGGGTAGTGCAAACTGTTTATGCTCATCTACTGACTTAAAGATTGGTGGTTTGAACTTACCCTGTACATATGGAAGAAAGACTGATAATCTACTTCTATAAAGATCCGCCCCCAAAACCAAAACTCATTGCCTTCAAGTTGATTCTGACTCATGGCAGCCCCATGTGTAGAACTGCTTCATAGGGTTTTCTTGCTCATAGGATGATCCTTACTATAATGAAATATCTGAAAAAGTGTTTATTTCATCTTTTTTTTTTTTTCAATGATATTTTTTCTGGGTATAAAATTCTAGATTGACTTTTTCTTCCAGTACTCTCAAGATGTTGCTCCATTTATGCTGTATATGTTGTTAAGTGTTGTTGAGTCAGTTCTGACTCAGAGTGACCCTGTATAGGGTTTCTGAGGAGTGGCTGGTAGGTTTGAATTTCCGACCTAGCGGTTCGCAGTCCAGTGCTTATCCTAGATTGCCCCACCAGCTCTCCATGCTTTTGATGTTACTGTCAAATGCCATCAAGTCAATTCCAACTCAAAGAAACTCTGTACAGGGTTTCCAAGGAACAGCTGGTGGGTTTGAACCACTAACCTTTTGGTTTGCAGTCCTGTACTTATACTATAGTGCTGCACCATGAGTCCATGCTATGTATATTGTTGTTAAGTGTTGTCAAGTTGGTTCTGACTCTTAGCGACCATGTCTAGGGTTTCTGAGGAACAGCTGGTGGGTTTCAACCACCAACCTTTTGGTTCAAACTCACCTTGCAGTCCAGTGCATTGTCCTACAGTCCACACTTGCTGTGTATGTGTTGTGTGTGTGTTGGTGTGCCGTGGAGTAGGTTCTGACTCATAGAGACCCCGTGTAAGGATTCTGAGGCTGTAAATCTTTATAGGAGCATGAAACCTCATCTTTCTCCCATGGAACAGCTGGTAGTTTCAAACTGCTGACCTTGAGATTAACGATCCGATTTGTAACCACTATGCTATAATGATAACAGCCGATTTATCATGGGAAACAATGAAAGTGGGAAGACAATGAAGCAACCTCTATACATAACATATGGAGCCCTGGTGGCATTATAGGATAAATATTTCTTGGGTACAAGATATTTATATATTCCTTGAGCTCTGTTCTGTGATACACCTGAGTTACATGGAAACAGAATGATCCCTTTTAGGTCTTCTTGTTTAGATTTGCTAGGCAAGAATGGAGCAGTGCTTAGTCTAGAACTAATTATTTTCCACCACTGAGGCAAGATCTTGTGAAGAGCTCTACTCAATGTCCTGTGAATCATGAGATTTTCCAGGGTGGCTGGTGGGAATAAGCACTATTCCTGGCACTGTGTGAGTGGCAGACACGTTTATTTCTAATCTTTTGTATGCATCTTTTCCTGTCCTTGGATGTTTTCTTCATACCTATGTGCTGATCACTCTTTTGTTGAATACTGGAGGGGGAACCTCTGCAGATCTTTGAGTCTCTTTTTCAGCAGCTCTTTATAGTTTGTTGTCCCATGAACTGTGTCTTCCCAGACTATCAACTTTGTTGCTTCAACTCAGAGAGTTTGCAGGGTTCCACCTGGGTTCCTCCACCCTTCACCACAGCTTGGAAACACTCCTTTTTTTCCCCCTTCAGTATTACTTTTTCCCCCTTATTTTGTAAAAAGTTTTTTTTGTGAATTGAATGATAGTTTACATGGGAAAACATTGATTTTACATTCATCATTTCATTGCAATGATTACAGTCTCCTCCATGATTCATCATTCAACAGTATTTGCTTATATTCCCTCTGCTTGTTTTTGGATGTACACAAAAACACTCAGGGATATATATTAAATGATTACAGAATCATTTAACAAACCAGAGGGCACATTATGCAAACCTGCCTCCTGGACACAAGCACATAGCTGTTCTCTTTCCATGAGTCTAGAGTCTTTAGCTGCCCTATTTCTCCATGTCCTTGTCTCTGCTTCCATCTCTGATGTCACTGCTTCTCTGGATAGGGTCCCACATTTCGTTCATGCTCTTCTTCCTTGATGGTCTTAGGGTCCTTTGTTCCTGGACTGTAAGATTAACTACTCCCCTCTTTTTGTTTCAGAACTTCTACCTTTACTTGTTGTGACAGTCCCAATTAGTCATGATAACAATTACTCAGTATTGAATTGTAAGAGTCTTATCCCCATATCTTTACCAGACCTGTCTAGACAAGATGTGAACTATTCAGTGGGGATTCTACCTTCCCCCGCACACTCTGAAACTAAACTCCCTCTTGAAAAAACTTGGAAGTCAATCACTTCATGCCTTTATAGCATCCCCCCATCCCCCGACGTTTTAAGTAGCCAAAGTCTAAGTTGCCCCTCCCTATCAACCCTGTATACAGAGGGGATAGGATTGATACTTGATGTGAAGACTCCTTCCCTCTTAGTTAGTATTTTGAGCTACTACATTCATGAGTATAGGTCAAGGACATCAAATTGTAGCAATTTATACTTGCTTTCTTTATCAAAAACTTTTTTTTTAATCTTCTTCTTGTTGAATTTTGATCATCAAGCCATCAAAGCTAGGTCAAATTGGTATTATCTATAAGTTTGGGTGTTTGTGTGTGTCTCCCCTCACGTCATATCATCTGGACACTTCATTCTCAGCTCTAGCCCCATGGCTATGTCCTTGGCCATGGGCTCAGGAGTCGCCAGTTCTCATCACACTTCAGAGCAACCAGCCCTTCCTCTTCTTGCTTTCATCTCAAGGTCAATGGGAGTCTATGGAACATGGTCAAACTCAGCTCATTTCTTCATTGCTGCCTTTCCTCCTCTTCCACTCACTAGCAGGCCAATGTGGTTGTCAGCCATCTTACATGCCTACTCATGTATTCTCTTTGAGTTTCAGTCTTGGAGGGGGGTTTGTCCTGAAAGGACTTCACTGCTTGCCTTCGTGGCTCCCTGGTGAACAACTTGCTTATTCTTGTAGTAGCCAATCAGACTGTCATTTTTGATTTTTGGATTTTTCCTACTGGTCTTTTGTTTTGTTTTGTTTTTTTGAGAACTATCTTCTGTTCCTCTAGCTGTTCCAGGCTGGTCTGATTATCCTTTCAAGTGGGATTATCCTACCTCAGAAGGTTCTGGATGGGGCTCAGGGTTCCACCTAAGGTCTTATACACTACAAAGGCTCCACTAGAAGCCTATTTCACTAGTTAAGTTCTAGAACCCTTTTTAGGTATTCCAATCCGTTATAGCCTGAAGACAGGCTTACAAGCTTTCTGTAATCACATTTCCTGATCCTTTTATTCAAGTGACTATTTTACAATACTAGGCAAGGGAAACCAATATTCATAAGACAGTCAAGCATCTTAACATTATTTCCCCTCTTGTGCACATTCATACTATGCTTCAATCCCTGTATCAACAGAGCCCTGTTGTTTCAAAGTCCAGCATACATCACTGTTTACCTCTGTCCCATTTAGCCCATGCAAACCTGCCTCATGTTCCCCTATCTACCTTGTTCTTCCATTTCCCTCTTCCTTTTTGTGTATTGCCATCCCCAACACCTGAAAGATGATGTATCTATACCCTACCATGTGCTCTACACCCCTCCCCCCATCTGGTAACTAACAAAGAATTCTTTTCCCCTTTTTAGTGTAGGTATTTTTTTCTTAAGCTTTTACAAGAATGGTCTTATGTAATAATTGTCCTTTTGTAACTGACTAATTTCACTCAGCATAATGGCCTCAAGTTTCATCCATGTTATGCGGTGGCTTGCAGCTTGGAAACACTCTTAAGTATTAACTGGATGTCTTAGTTACCTAGTACTGCTGTAACAGAAAGACTATAAGTGGGCAGCTTTAACAAACAGAAATATATTCTCTCACAGTGTAGGAAACTAGAAGTCTGAATTCAGAGTGCCAGTTCTGGAAAATGGTTCTTGTATCCTTTGAACATCTGTAGCATGCCTTGAAGATCTCCATGTGTCTTGGCATCAATCTTCCCCTGATCTAGAGGAGCTTCACAGTACAGGACATAAGGGCCAAAGGATGCACTCTACTTCTGGCTCTTTTTTCTTTTTCTTAGTGGTTTTTCTGTTTACTTCTCTCTTCTTTTATCTCTTTTTTTTTTTTTTTTTTTTTTCACATATTAGGCCTACTGTATACTCTTAAAATGCATATTCCTTAAGTCTGTTGTGGTGCCTTTTATATATCACTGTATTTAAATTTGCCACATGTTAACGTTTTCTATGATGTTCATAGAAGAAGTTGACCACCAATTTTAGATTACTCTAACA
>NW_006408644.1:7291326-7308320 GCF_000296735.1 Chrysochloris asiatica | reverse complement strand
TGGTCCTATGCAGTATTTCTCTTTTTGTGTCTGACTAATTTCACTCAGCATAATTTCCTCAAGGTTCATCCATGTTATGCGGTAGTTTACCGCTTCCTTGCTATTCTTCAGTGTAGCATAGTATTCCATTGTGTGTATATACCACAATTTGTTTATCCATTCCTCAGTTGATGGGTCTTCTTTTATCTCTTGTAAGATAAAATATGTTGCAGGCCACATCACTGGGAAACAACTTAATTTTATTTACCTGATATGGTTCTTCTAGCCATAGTCTTTGTAACTCCCACCAAAGGACTGGATGGAACCATGCAGATTGTATGTATTTCCTCTTCTCCTTATAACTCTGGGTAAGAGAAGGTGAGGGAAGATGCTGTAGTTGTGAATGATTTAGTTGTGAATGATTACTAACAGGGTTAATTGTAATTGTAAAACTTGGTACTCTAATGTGGGGATTGGTCAACATTGCCATTCTGCTGGGTATAAAATGAGCAATCTCAGAAGCAGGGACAGGGGATCTCACTACCATCAAGAATGAAGAGAGATGGAGCAGCTGGGGACTTTAGACCCAGAGAGGGAGAGGGTCTGTGTGCTGACGACCGGGGGGCAGGGTGGGGGGGACGGGGACACAAGGGGGGCCAGGATTGTAGGATGTACCCTTTGGTTGGTTGATGATGCATGGCAGGGATTGCAACCATGGCAATGAAAGGGTATATGATAAGATGACTATAAAACTAATGTTCTCCCATGCATGTAAACTATCATATAATTTACAATAAAACATTTAAAAAAAAAAAAGAATGAAGAGTCAGGCAATCTTGGAACAACAGAGCTCTGTAATACAGGGATCAAAGCATAATCTGAATGGGTAAAAGAGGGAAAATAATGTTAAGGTGACAAGATTGCGTTATGGATATTGGTTTCCCCAGCCTACTAATGCAAACTAGACACTTGGGTGGGAAAGAAACGAATATCAGGAAATATGATTACAGAAAGCTTATAAGCCCAACTTCAGTTTATAATGTATTGGAATACCTAAAAGGGGTTCTAGAACTTTCCTAGTGAACTAGGCTTCTTATGGAGCCTTTGTAGAATATGGGGCCTTGAATGGAATCCTGACCCCCATACAGAACCTTCTGAGTTGGGACAGTCCCACTTGAAAGAACATGCAGACCAACCCAGAGCAGTGAGAGGAACAGAAGATACTTCTTGAAAGAAAGACCAGCAGGTAAAGAGGGAAAGGAAAAAAAAAAAAAAAAAAGCAGACTGCCTGGCTATTAAAAGAAAAGATAAGCAAGCTGTTTGCCTGGGAGCCATCAAGACAAGCCATCAAATCACTTCAGGACAAACCCCCTTCTAAGACTGAAACTCAAAGGGAACACACAAGCAGGCTTACAAGCTCTCTTATGAACATGTTGGTGTACTTGTGCGTGGAAAGACAGTAATGAAGATATGGGCTGAGCTTGACCATGTTCCATGGACTCCTGTCAACCTTGAGACAAGAGAGAGAGGAAGAAGGACTGGTTGGTCTAAAGTCTGGGGAGACTTGGGAACCACTGAGCCCATGGACGCTGACCAAGCCACTGGGGGCTGGAACTGAGAATGAACTGTCCAGCTGATATG
Source organism: Chrysochloris asiatica (assembly GCF_000296735.1). Lineage (NCBI taxonomy): Eukaryota > Metazoa > Chordata > Mammalia > Afrosoricida > Chrysochloridae > Chrysochloris > Chrysochloris asiatica. The sequence goes on along the minus strand of NW_006408644.1, from coordinate 7,306,700 downwards.
ACGTGGGGGGATGTGCACAGGAATGCCCAAGCTTGCAGGTTTGTTGTTGTTGTTAAGTGCCGTCGAGTCGGTTCCGACCCATAGCGACCCTGTACAGGGTTTCCGAGGGTGTAAATCCTTACGGGAGTAGAAAGCCTCATCTTTCTCCTGCGGAGCGGCCGGTAGTTTCGAACCACTGACCTTAAGGTTCGCAGCCCGATTCGTTGCAGGTAGTACCTATTTAACCTTGCTTGGATGGCTTGTTGATCAAAACTCGACTAGAAGAAGATAAAAAAATTTGATACAGGAAGCAAATGTAAATTGCTACAATTTGATGAACTTGACTGTATCTTTTAGATGTAGTAGCACAAAATACCAACCAAGAGTCTTCAAATCAAGCATCAAGCATATCCCCTTAGTACACAAGGTTGATAGAGAAGGGTAACTCAGACATTGGCTACCTAAAGTGGGGGGTGGGGTATAAAAGCACAAAGTGACTGGCTTATAAGTTTTCAGGTAGGGGTTTAGTTTCAGAGCAAGTAGGGGGAAGGTAGAATCCCCAATGAACAATTTCTATCTTGTCTAGATTGGTCAAGTGAAAGGAGATGGGGATATGATTCTGTTGATTTAATAGTGAGTAATTGTTACCATGACTAATTGTGTTAGTCATAATTGTAAATGCAGAAGATGTGTAACAAAAGTGGGGGGGAGTGGTTGATCTTGCATTCCAGGAACAGAGGACCTTGGGACCAGCAAGAGGGAAGAGCATGGGTGGAGCATGGGATCCTAACCAGAGAGGCACTGACACCAGAGTCTGAGGCAGAGACTTAAAACATCTGAGGAATCTAGACTCATGGTAAGGGAAAAACTGTGCTGACTGATAGGGGACTGGTTTGCAAAATGTGGCCTTTGGTTGTGGTTTGGGGTACAAGTTGTGAGTGGTTAAACGCAAAACTGATGTTCTGCCATATAGACTGTCACTCCTCAATTTACAATAAAAGTTTAAAACAACAACAACAACAAAAAAAAACCAAGAGCCAGGAATGGAGCACATCCTGTGGGCCCTGAGGTCCCTGTGCAATTGACCTCTTCAATCCAGGAGACAGATGTGGCACCAAAGGAATGGCAGCAGCAGAACCATTAGCTAGAGTAAGAGCCAGACAGGTGGGATTCCTAGCCCATGGAGCGAGTAAAGCTGAGTGCTTATATCACTTGGTGAATCATGACTTATAATCCAATAAGATTTATATGCAAACTTATCACATAATTACTACTTGTAAGTTTGGAGGAATAAGTTAATTGTAATTTAGGTTTTTCACACTTGAGCATAGGTAAATTGAAAATACTATGACTTGTGTCAGGCACACCTTAATCCTAAAACTGACATCTTTGCTTTTTTACATTTGAAAGAGTAATTTGATTACAGTACCCAAGTAATTTGATTTTTTGACTGCTGCTTCCATGAACATTATTTGTGGATACAAACAAAATGATGCCTTTGATAACTTCAGTCTTTTCTCTGGTTATTGGTCCAGTTGTGAGAATTTCTGCTTTATTTACATTGAGGTGTAATCCATACTAAAGGTTGTATTTGATCTTCATCAGTATTTCGAGTTCTCTTTACTTCCAGTAAGCAAGATTGCATCATCTGTGTATCACAAGTTGTTAATGAATCTTCCTCCAATCCTGATGCCACATGCTTCTTTATATAATCCAGCTTTTCAGATTATTTGCTCTGTATGTTGTTGTTGTTGTTGTTAGGTGCCGTTGAGTCAGTTCTGACTCAATAGTGATACTATGCACAACAGAATGAAACACTGCCCAGTCTTGTACCAACCTCACAATCATTGCTATGTTTGAGCCCATTGGTGCTGACACTGTACCAATCCATCTCGTTGGGGGTCTTCCTCTTTTTCTCCGACCCTTCACTTTACCAAACATGATATCCTTCTCCAGGGACCAGTCACTCCTGACAATATGTCTGAAGAATGAGAGTCGAAGCCTTGTCATTCTGGTTTCTGAGGAGCGTTCTGGCTGTACTTATGTACAAACAAACAATACAGATTTGTTTGTTCTTCTGGCAGTCCATGGTAATTTCAGTATTCTCCAACGCCAGAATTCAAATGTAGCTGCTTATTCATTGCCCAACTTTCACGTGCACCTGAAGCTATTGAAAATATCATGGCTTTGGTCAAACTGACATCTTTGCTCTTGAATACTTTACAAAGGTCTTATGCAGCATATTTTCCAATGTAATACATCGTTTGATTTCTTGACTGCTGCTTCCATGAGTGTTGATAGTGCATCTAAGAAAAATGACATCTTTGACAACTTCAATCTTTTTCTTCATTTATCATGATGGTATTTATTAGTCTAGTTGTGAGAAATTTTGTTTTCTTTACATAAGGTGCAACTCATAGTAAAGGCTGTGGTCTTTTATCGTAAGTATTTTAAGTCCTCTTCACTTTCAGCAAGGAAGGTTATATCATCTATATATTACAGGTTGTTAATGAGTGTTCCCCCAGTTCATATGTTACAGATTCTCAGATTCTTTGCTCAGCATACGGTTTGAGTATGGTGAAAGGATACAACCCTAGCACACAGCTTTTCTGATTTTAAATCATTCAGTATCCCCTTGTTCTGTTCTAAGAACCACATCTTGATCTTGGTACAAGTTCCTCATTAGCACAGTTGAATGATCTGGAATACCCATTCTTTGCAGTGTTAACCATAGTTTGTTATGATCCACACAATTGGATGCCTTTGACTATTCAATAAAGCACAAGTAAACACCTTTGTGGTAGTCTCTGTTTTCAGCCAAGATTCATCTGACATCTGACATTGATATACCTAATTCCACGTCCTCTTCTGAAACTGGTTTGAATTTTTGGCAGTTGATGTACTGATGCCAACATTTAAAAATTATCTTCAATAAAATTTTACTTGCATGGTATATTAACGATATTGCTTGATGATTTCCGCATTCCATTGGGTCACTTTATTTGAAATGGGCACAAGTATGGATCTTTTCTAATAGGTTGGCCAGGTAATTGTCTTCCAAATCTGTTGGAATAGACATGTCAGCTCCATCAATGCTGCATTAGTTTATGAAATATTTCAATTTGTATTCCATCAATTCCTGGAGCCTTGTTTTTTTGCCATTGTCTTCAGTGCCACTTGGACTTCTTCCTTCAGTGCCATCTGTTCTTGATCATATGCTACCTCTTGAAATGATTGAACATCAACCAGTTCTTTTGGGTATCTTGACTCTATGTAATCCTTCCTTCTGCTTCTGATACTTCCTGCTTCAATCAATATTTTGTCCATACAATCATTCAGTATTGCAACCCAAGGCCTCAATTTTTTCTTCAGTTCTTTCAGATTGAGAAACACTAAGCGTGCTCTTCCTTTATGGTTTTCTAATTTCAGGTCTTTCCATATTACGTTATTATACCTTACTTTGTCTTCTTGAGCTGCCCTTTAAATTTTCTGTTCTGTTCTTTAATTAATTTCTTTCAGTTGCTTTGACTTCTCCACATTCAAAAACAAGTTTCAGAGTCTCTTCTGACATCCATTTTGGTCTTTTTCTTTACTGTCTTTTAAATGACTGTTTGCTTTCTTATATAGAGAGTATTCTTTTTTTTTTTTTTAAGTTTTATTATGAATTGAGTGGTTCGTTTACATGGGAGAGCATCATTTTTATACTCATCATTTCATTGAAATGATTACAGTCTCCTCTGTGCATCATCATTCAACAGTATTTGCTTATATTCCCTCTGGGTTTTATTTTTTTGGGGTGGGGGGGCGGTAGGGAGATGTACACAGAAACACCCAGGAATATATAATCATTTAAACAACCAAGGGACGCATTCTGCAAGCCTACCCCCTGACCACCAGCACCTGGCTGCCAGCACACAGCCTTTCTCTTTCCATGAATCTAGAGTCTTCAGCTTCCCTCTCTCTCCATGCTCTCATCTCTTCTTCCATCTCTGGTGTCACTGCTCTCTGGATAGGGTCCCACATTCCACTCATTCTCCTCTCCCTTGATGATTCTAGGGTTCACTGTTTCTAGACTGGCTGCAAGATTAACTACTCCCCTCTTTTTGTTACAAAACTTTTACCTTTACACTTGTGACAGTTGCAATTAGTCATGATAACAATTACTCACTATTGAGTCATAAGAATCGTATCCCCATCTCTTTTAACCAGACCCGTCTAGACAAGATGAAACTATTCAGTGGGTATTCTACCTTTCCCACCCCCCCACTCTGAAACTAAACTCCCTCTTGAAAACTTGTAAGCCAGTTACTTCATGCCTTTAAAACCCCTCCCATTTTAGGTAGCCAATGTCTAAGTTGTCCATCCCTATCAACTCTGTATACAGAGGGGATAGGATTAATTTTGGATGTGAAGACTCCTTCCCTCTCAGTTGGCACTTTGAGCTACTACATCCACAAGTATAGATCAAGTGCATCAAATTGTAGTAATTTATACTGATTTCCGTCATCTTTTATCTTCCTCTAGTCAAGTTCTGATCATCAAGCTAGGTCAAATGGGTACAGTCTACAAGTTTGGGTGCTCTTGTGTGTCTCCCCTCCTTTCACATCAGCTGGGTACTTTGCTCTCAGCTCCAGACCTCTGTGGCTATGTCCTTGTCCATGGGCTCTGGAGTCAACAGGTCTCACCACGCTCCGGACCAGCCAACCCCTCCACTTCTCTCTTTCATCTCCAGGTCGATGGGAGTCTATGGAATGTGGCTGAACTCAGCCCATATCTTCATTGCTGCCTTTCCCCTTCTTTTACTCACCAAGAGAACAATGTGGTCATCAGCAAGCCTACATGCCTGCTCATGTGCTGTCTTTGAGTTCAGTCTTGGAGGGGCATTTGTCCTGAAGGGACTTGATTACTTGCCTTGATGGTTCCCCAGCGATATATAGGATATTCATGATGTCATCCTACAACTCTACTGGTCTTTGGTCATTAGCGTCTAATGCATCAAATCTGTACTTGAAATGGTTTCTTAATTCAGGTAGGATATATTCTAGGTTATATTTTGGCTCTTGTGGACTGGTTTCTATTTTCTTCAGTTTCAGCCTGAACTTTCTTATGGGCAATTGATTGTCTGTTCCACAGTAGGCCACTGGCCTTGTTTTGGAGGATTATCTTGTGCTTCCCCATTGTTTCTTCTTAAAGCTGTAGTCAGTTTGATTTCTGTGTGTTCCATCTGGTGAGGTCCAAGTGTATAGTTGTCTTTTATGTTGTTGAATAAAAGGTATTTGCAAAAAATAAGTTGTTGGTCTTACAAAATTCTATCATGCGATCTTCAGCATCATTTCTATCACCATGACCATATTTTCCAACTGTGGCTCCTTCCTCTTTGTTTCCAACCTTCACATTCTAATCACCAGTAATTTTCCGTGTATCTTGACTGCATGCTTGATCAATTTCAGACTGAAGAAGTTGATAGAATTCTTCAATTTCATCATTACTCATTATAGTGGTTGATGTGTAAATTTGAATAATAGTGGGCTTAGTTGATCTTCCTTGTAGATGTATGGATATTATGCTATCATAGACAGCATTGTACTATAGGACAGATCTTGAAATGCTCTTTTTGACAATGAGTGCAACAACGTTCCTCTTCAGTTTGTTGTTCCTGCATTGTAAACCATATGGCTAATACTAGTTCATTTCAGCTAACTAATGCTGAGGATGAAGTCCTGGTGTAGTGCTGTAGCATGAGCACTGACTGGACTGCTCACTTTAAGGCTAGTAGTTCAAACCTGGCAGCTGCTCCTTGGAAACCCTATACAGGGTCTCTATGAGTCAGAACCAACTCTACTGCCCTTAACAACAGTGCCTAGGATATCTATATGTGTTTCATTTCATTTTTGATTCCTTCCAATTTTCCTAGATTCATACTTCATATGTTCCATGTTCTAATCTTTAATAGATGTTTGTAGCTGTTTCTTCTCATTTTTCCTTTTGTCTCATCAGTATATGAAGGTCCCATAAGCTTTATTCCATTCTCACCATCATGGTCAACTCTACTTTGAGGAGGCAACTCTTTCCCAGTTGTATTTTGAGTATCTTCCAACCTGAGGGATAATCTTCTGGCCATCTTTTGTAAAATAGGTCATGTTCCTTTGCAGTTCACAGGTTTTCAGTGGCTAACCATTCACAAGTGGTCCAGTTCTCCTTTTTTGTAGTCTGTCTTAGTCTGGAAACTTCACTGAAGCCTGCCCATCATAAGTGACCCTGTTGATATTTAAAATACTGTCACATAGCTTCCAGTATCACAGTAACACATAAGCTACCACAGTATGACAAACTGTCACATGAATGGTGGATATTAATTTTACAAATGAAGAAATTGAGGCAGTGAAATATTTAATAACGTTCTCAAGTTTCACATCCATTAAATAGCAAAACTGGGATTCAAATTTAGTCAGTCTGGCTCCAGAGTCCATGCTCTTTACCATAACACTCTGGAAAACAAAAACACTTTTCTCTCACTCCATAACTGTTCTTCAGTTTCTATGTTTTTAAACTTAATCATATGCACACAAATATATTTCTGTGTGAAGACATACAATAAGCAGTTATTGAACTTCTTCAATGTATCAGACATTGTGAAAAGCTCCTGGGAATAAGAGGTCTAATATAGTCCCTCCCCCTAGTAGGTCACATCTGGAAGAAGTTTGAGCATAAGTATTTGAGACTGCATATTTGGGAAAGGGAGGGGTATTGATGTACCCAAGATATGTAACACAGAAATATTTATTTTATTTATTGCCCAGTACTGATTCACACAAGTTTCTGTTTTGGAAATATCAACAATGGTTTTTAATGCAGGTACTTACTCTGTGTTTTTGATCATCTTTTATTTTTATTTGAGGGTCTAAAACTGGGCATAAAAAAAGTCTGGTTTCCAATTTGCATTTGACTTGTTCACCCTAAGATAAAATCTTCTATTATTGAGTTTGTTCGTAAACCACAAATATATTCCTTAACTTCAAGGTCTTTTTGAGTCAGCAGTTTCTTTGTGTTGAAATTTTGAGATATGAAAGGCAAAGGAGACTACTGTGTGTCTTGTACTGTGCTAGGTGACTTACATGTATGTATGTATTACTGTGTTTAATCCTCCCAATAATCTTTTGACCTAAGTAGTGGTATCTCTATTTTACATATGAGGAAACTGAGGCTCAGAGAGTTTTAGTTAACCTGCCCCTGCTTATATAACAAACAAATAGCACAGCTAGGATTTGAACCCAAGTCTGCCTTATTTTCCCAATAGTCAGTTTGGCCGTTTTTCATTCTAAAAACTGATCTTTAGAATTTAAAATAATTTGAGATCACTTCCCCCACCCCACTTCTTGAAAATTAGCTGGTGTTAATGTTCATGTATTGCTTATCACATTATTTCCTAATCTGTCATTGCTCAAATAATTTCCTCTTGCTTTTATAAGAATTTGCATTAAAATATTATCCTAAATTTTGACCAATAAATATAAATATATTTCTAGTGAAATAAGCCATCTTTTGTAAAATATCTTCTTATGGACATGAAGTCTCACAAAGATGCTAGATTAAGATATTTTATCTGAGTCTTGACACCCCAGGACTAACACAGAACAAATTGTCCATCAGAGCTTAGGTTCTGACACTTATGTTATCTGAGCCATGGTCTTCTCAGGAGATAATCCTTGCCCTTTTGACTACACACCTGTGACTGAATTTCAATGAAGAGCCTAATAAGTTTTCTTGGGCTTTGTTTCCTCCATTAAACCCTAGTGTCCATCAGTTGGGAGAATATGAAAGGTCACAGCTTTTCTAATTTTGAATCTGTCTGGTTTTCATTATTATAACTGTATCTGTGCCTCAGTTATTTTCATGAGGTTTATTTTTCAAAATATGATGTGCAGTTTACCATAAACCATAAAAGATATCATTTAATTGATGTCATATAAAAGTACTATTTTTTTCCCATATTTTTCTTTGTGAATTTCTGGAGAACATTCTAACCCATGGTATGATTGTGGTGGTGGTGGTGGTAAGGCAGGCATTTCTGCTTTAAGATGATAATTACAGATTTAATCCTTTATGATTTCTTCCTTGATCATGACTTATTTGGAAGCATCTTTTTAAATTTCCAAATTTACTAGGGTTGCAAATTATCTTTTGTTATTGACTTCTTATTAATTTAAGATCATTGTTTTGTAAATTTTCTGAGACTTGCATTATATACTTTCGATGTTGTTAGGTGCCATGAAGTCATTTCTGACTCATAGTGACTTTATGAACAACAGAAGGAAACACTACCTGGTCCTGCCCCATCCTCAAAATTGTTGCTATGCTTGAGTCCATTGCTGCTGCCACTGTGCCAATCAATCTCATTGGGGGTCTTCCTCTTATTCGCTTACCATCCTCTTTACCTAGCATGATGTCTTTCTCCAGGGACTGGTTCCTCCTGATAATATGCCTGAAAAATGAGAGATGAAGTCTTGCCATCCTGGCTTGTAAGGTGCATTCTGGCTGTAGTTCTTCTTACAACACAGATTTGTTTGTTCTTCTGGCAGTCCATGGTACTTTTAATATACTTCTCCAACACCATAACTCAAATGCATCAATTCTGCTGTCTTCCTGTCCAGCTTCCACATGCATATAAGGCTATTGAAAATACCATGGCTTGGGTTAGACACACCTTGTTCCTCAAACTGATGTTTTTGCTTTTGAACACTTTCAAGAAGTCGTGTGCAGCAGATTTTTCTAATGCAGTATGTTGTTTGATTTCTTGATTGCTACTTCCATGTATATTGATCGTGGAATCCCAGCAAAATGAAGTCTTTGACAACTTGAATCTTTTCTACATTTATCATGTTCTTATTTATTGGACAAGTGGTGAGGATTTTTGTTTTCTTTACATTGAGGTGCAACCCGCAACAAAGGATGTTGTGTCTGATCTTCATCAGTAAATATTTTAAGTCCTTTTCACTTTGAACAAGCAAAGTTGTTTCATCCACATATCAAAGTTTGTTAATGACTCTTCCTCCAATCCTGATTATAGCATAGTATGTGTCATTTTTTGGATGTAAATATTCCATATGTGCTTGAAAAGAATGTGATTCTCTCCTTGGATATAGAGTTCTACATATGTCCATTAAATCAAGCTTTTGTGTTGTTCAGCTTCTTGGTATATGTACTCATCTTTTATCTGCTTGCATTGTAGACAATTGAGAGTTATATTAACCTCTATTTAATCTTTCTCTGTATATTTGGAGTTATTTTATTAATGCATACAGGCTTCTTATCTCTATGTAGGATCTTCTCTACCCTTGATAATGCTTTTATTGTTTTGAAGGTTTTTATAGATATTAATATAGTTAGGAAGGAGAGGCAGACCACTTCTGAATGGTTAGCCACTGAAAGCTTTATGGATAGCAATGAAACATTGTCTGATACAGTACTAGAAAATGAGCCCCTTAGATTGGAAGTCACTCAAAATACAACTGAGGAAAAGATGCCTCCTCAAAATACAGTTTACCTTAATGACAGGAATGGAGCAAAGCTTTCAAGACTTTCATTTGCTAGTGTGTCACAACTCAAAATGGGAAGAAGCAACTGGAAACATCCATTAATAATCAGAACATGAAATGGACATAGTGTGAAATTTGCAAGATGTAAAAAAAGAAATGAAATGCATAAAGATCAATATCCTAGGTATTAGTGAGGTGAAATGGACTGATATTGGCCATTTTGGATGATGGACATAGTGTGAAATTTGCAAGATGTAAAAAAAGAAATGAAATGCATAAAGATCAATATCCTAGGTATTAGTGAGGTGAAATGGACTGATATTGGCCATATGGTTTACTATGCTGGGAATAACAAACTGAAGAAGAATGGTGTCACATTCATTGTAAAAAAGAATATCTCAAGATCTATTTTGAAATACAGTGATAGAAGTACTATGATATCAATATGCCTTACAAGGAAGACCTGGTGTGCTGCTGTGGGTTAATGAGCTGGACTGCAAAGTCAGTTTGAACCACAAAGATGGAGGTTCAAGCTCACCAGTTGTTCCTTGGAAACCCCATACAGGTTCGCTATGGGTCGGAACTGACTTGATAGCACTTAACAACAACAACAACAACAACAACAACAAGGAAGACCAATTAATACCACTATTATTGAAATGTACTCAACAACCACTGAAGCTAATTATGATGAAATTGACGAATTCTGCCAACTTCTTCAATCAGAAATTGATCAAAGATGTGTTGATAATGACTGGTGATTGAAATGTGAAAGTTCAAAAAAAAGAGGAAGGACCCATAGTTTGAAAATGTGGCTTTGGTGATTGAAATGATGCTGAATTTGCAAGACCAATGACTTATTCATTGCCAAGTACCTTTTTCAACAACACGTGGACCTCACCAGGAATCAAATTGACTACATCCTTGGGAAGAGATGATGGAGAAGCTCAGTATCATCAGCAAAAACAAGGCCAGGGGATCAAATCCACAGGAGCCAAAATTATATGGTATATCTTTTTCAACTTTTTAACTTTTGTATTTCCTTGTCTTTGTGTTGTAAATGTGTCCCTTGTAAATGACATATTGTTGTTGTTATTAAATGCCGTCGAGTAGGTTCTGACTCAGCAATCCTGTATGTATAGGGTTTCCCAGGAGTGGCTGGTGAGCTTGAACCACCTACTTCACAGTTCAAACTGACCTTATTCTACAGTGCCACACCAGAATTCTGTAAATGGCATATAGCTGCACTTTAATTTTTATCCAGTCTGTCAATGTGTGTTTAAGTTGTGAATTTTGCTCACACATATGATTAATATGTTCTAACTTTGAGCTTTTTTTGATCTTATCTTTTGTCCCACTTTTTTTGTATATCCATTTTTCTACTTACCTTTTAAATTTTTTCAGATTCTTCTTTGTCCTCTGCATTACTGATGCTGCAAGATTCTATCTTTGGTGACCTGGCTGGTAACTGAGTTAGTGTTGGAAACAGCAGCAACCCATGGTCAAAGTAGGGTTGGGGTAGGATGTGAATTTTCTAAAAGGAGTCAAATTGGCAAGTGGTGGTGAGGACAAGGCAGGAATTGGATGAAGGTCATGGCTGATGGAATCTAAAATACCTTTCATTTACAAGTATGATATAAGGATGTCTTATGGACTCAGAGTGAAGAGAAGTGGGAGTATAAGATGAATGAAAGCTTAAAATAGAACCTGAAGAGACTGGGTAAGGGAATTCAACAAGAAACATAAAAGAATTTATGGGGAGCAAGGAAGGTTCAGCAGAGGTTGGAGACCAGCAGTTAGTTATGTAGTACCTGGGCATAGGAACAGATAAGGCAGACTGTAGCTTTGATACTGTTCTGGGATTTTGATGGAGAGTTATAGCAGAGGGCTAAAGGTACAAAGATAGGGAAGGTGAGAGTGGTTCAAATGTAAAGTCATCTGGAGTCCAAACTGGGTAGGGAAGGAAGATAGATCAACAGGAGGCAAGTGGACCAAGAAAAAGAGAAGGATTCAAGAGAATGTGATCTTGATGAGGTTGAAGAACAGGTGGTTGGAAAGTGTGATTTCTTTCAGAGGGGAGCAGTTCTGGTGGGTCGGGTTCCATGAATGAAAAATAAAGGAAAGATGGTCCAGTATTGAACAGTTAGTTCTGTTTTCTTATAGTGCTATATTTATTTCCTCAAGGATAATCTTCCTGGATTTTGAGATTACTTGGTCTTATCATTATTTCAGTGTCTTTCTTATTACAGAACTCTGCTGCCCCTCCACAAGCGCTAGGTGTTTTGTTTTGTTTTGTTTTTATCAATCAGGTTTTGTACTCATTTCCAGTGGGCTTGTGCTATCTTGGATCTTTAGCTTCCAGGAGCTGGTGGTGCCTGTTTTATCAAGGAGCTGCTGATTTTTGGCCAATTCTTCAGCCACAATCACACATATGAGAATTCAATTCCACAGTACTTTTGATTACTCTGTTCAATATTTTATAATTGTTCTGGCCATGAATTGTTCCAGCCTGAATAGAGCTAGTAGAGTGCCAGCTCAAGAGTCAGATTGTCAGGATTTGATTCCTAGAAATGTCACTTATTTGCTTTTTATTCTTGTCCAAATTAACAAGCCTCTCCTGAGTCTCTTCTGATCTATAAATTGGACAAAATATGGTGTGGCACTATAAGATAGGCACTGCTGTGCTGCTAAGAACAAGGTTTGTGGTTCAAACCCACCACCTTGGAAACCCTAAACAGGGCCACTATGAGTTGGAACCAAATTGATGACACTTAACAATAACGATGTTGAAACGTTTAAATTTGCTAATTTGGGGGTTGTTTTGAAGATTAAATTAGTTGATATATGTGAAGGTTAGTTAGTATATGTATATATGGCTGGCATATAGTAAATTGTCAGCATATGGAACTGCTGGGATGATGATAATAGTGATGATGATTGGCAGTAGTGGCAGCATGTGTAACACTCTGAGGCAAATATTGTGTTAGGTATCTGGTTAGATACACAGAAGACTATTGAAAAAATCCTTGTTCTCAAGGTGCTTATATACCTACTTGGGAATAAGATCTAATATTTCCTAAGGACTATCCTCCCTGTGTTTCCTATTTCCATTCTTCCTTTCCTAACCATTTTGAACTTTGTCCTTATGTAAATGCTGCCCTTTTTATCTCAAATGATTGACTGCTCTAAGGTGTGCATACCTTCCCAGTATTATTTATCTCCTTATCGATTTGTCTATTCTTTGGCTGAAAATTGAACCAGGATCGTAAGTTCCTTTCCAGACCTGAAGGGTAACTCCAGGTCATAGTCTAGAGAATTCCACCAGTCCCCATCTGACCAGTAAACCCAGTCTATTTTTTTAATTTTTTTTTTTTTAAGTTTTATTCCACATTTTTCTCCCACTCTACCCTGGACCTTATAATGTAATCACTTTCAGAGCAATCGGTAATAGTAACTGGGTACCATCTAATTATTCTGGTCTCAGGATCATGGAGACTGATTTTAGTCCATTGGAGCCCTGGTGTGGCTCTGTGGGTTAACACACCAGACTGAAAAGCCATTTGAACTGCAAGGTTGGTGGTTCAAGCTCACCAACCATTTCTCTGTGGAAACCCTATACAGGGTCGCTATGGTTCAGAATCGACTCAACAGCACTTAACAACAATTAGTCCATTGGACTATTTGTTTCTCTATATTTTTGTATTTTCATCACGCTTCTTTCCTCTGGACAAGGAGAAACCAATAGTGGCACCTTAGATGGCTGCTCCCAGCCTTTTAAGACCGTAATTGTAAAGTCATCCACTTGTGGTATTTCTGCTATAGTAGTACTAGACAGGTATTTTAAGATACAGTATTTTTCCTAAACTCTAGCTCTGTGTCTACAGCTACCTGGATCTAATTACTTATGTATCTGTATGTAGTACAAACTCAGTATGACTAGAATGAAACTTCCTGCGTTACTTCCAAACTTATATCTTCTCATAGAGCCCCTATCACTGACAGGGCTACCACTAGCCAGTCAGCTGTTTAACCTAGACATGTGAACCAGGCAAATTTGACTTCATCTTCATCCTTTCCAATCGGTCACTTCATTCTGTCAATTCTACATACCAAACACATTTTCTTTTCTTCCTTCTTGCTCCCTGGTTTAGGCCTTTACAATTTTAGCAGATTTACCAGGCATTTTTATTCCTCCCATTATGTCTACACATTATGGTTGATCCTTTAACAAATATTATTTTGTTTTCTTGACAGCCTTGTGAGGTGGGTCATTGTATACCTATTTTGTAGATGAGAAACTAGAGAGTGATGGAAATAAAATGACTTCCCAAGTTGACTTGAGGCCTGTAGTAAACCTAGGTTATCTTCTTTTATGTGGACTATTGCATTAATCTTCCTGTCTGCTGTGGTGTCTTACATTCATTTTAAAAAATGTTTTATTGTGAATTATGTGATAGTTTACATGGGAGATCATTAGCTTTACATTCATCTTATTGTATATCGTTTCATTGCCATGGTTATAATTCCTTCCATACATCATCAACCAACCAGAGGGTATATATACCCTGTAAGCCCTGGTTGTCAGCACACAGCCCCTCTCCCTCTCTGGGTCTAAAGTCCCCAGCTGCTCCATCTCTCCACATCATTGTCTCTGCCTCCATCTCTGGTGTCACTGCTTCTTTGGGTAGGGTCCCGTTCTCCGCTCTTCTCCCTTGATGGTCCCAGGGACCTCCGCTCCTAGACTGCAAAGTTAATCACTCCCCTCCTTGCTACAAAACATCTACCTTTACATTTCCAACCCTCACAATCAGTCCTGATAACAATTACTCACTATTGTATCACGAGAGGCCTATCCCCATCTCCTTTCATCAGCCCTGCCCAGACAGATTGGATGCTACTCAGTGGAGGTTCTACCTTCCTCCATGCCCTCTGGATCTAGGCTCTCTCTTGAAAGCTGTAAGCCAGTCGCTTCTTGCCTTTGTAGTCCCCCTCCCCACCCCATTTTTGGTAGCTAATGTCCAAGTTGCCCATCCCTGTCTACTCTGTGTATGGAGGGGGCTGGGAATGATACTTGCTGTAAAGATTTGTTCCCTCTTTTGAGCTACTGCATCCATAGGTGTAGGTTAATTGTGTCTGCTTACTCTTTTTTTCCTCTTCTAGTTGAGCTCTGATCATCCATTGAAGCCAGGTCAAGTGGGTATTATCTGCAAGTGTGAGTGTTCTTATGCATATGCCCTCTCTTCTTTATCAGCTGGACGCTTAACACTCCACTCTAGTCCTCTGTGGCTATGTCACTGACTCTGGGCCCACCGCACTGCTGGTGGACCAGGTCTCTACCCAGGGTCACAAGAGTCTATTGAACATTGTAGGGCTTAGCTTGCAGCTTCATTGCTGTTTTTCCCTTACTTCCCATTATTGGTGATGAACGTGGCCACCAATCAGAGTGTATATTCCCATTGAGTCTTAGTCTTGGAAGGGGGTACCCAATCGCTTGCTTTGATGTCTCCTGGGTGACAACTTGCTTGTTCTTGTAGTAATCAGTCAGACTGCCGTTATTGTTTTGCATTTTTCCTGTCAGTCTTTCTTTCAAGAAGTATCTTCTGTTCTTCTAGCCACACTAGGCTGGTCTGCTTATCCTTTCAAGTGGAAATTTCCCACCTCAGAAGATTCTGGATGCGGTTCAGGATTTCACCTTTGGTCTTATGTGATGCAGAGGCTCTGCAGGAAGCGTCCTTCACTGGGCATGTTGTATCCCATTTTTACGAATCGGGCTGCGAACCTTAAGGTCAGCGGTTCGAAACTACCAGCCGCTCCGCGGGAGAAAGATGAGGCTTTCTACTCCCGTAAAGATTTACACCC
>NW_006408644.1:7268104-7287021 GCF_000296735.1 Chrysochloris asiatica | reverse complement strand
TTTAATCTGTGTTTGTCTCTCTGTGTGAGATGTCTCTCTTGCAGACAGCATATTGAAGGATCTTGTTTTCTTATCCATTCTGCCACCCTCCGTCTCTTAACAGGTGCATTTAATCCATTTACACTCAGTGTAATTATCGACAGGTATGGATTAATTTCTGCCATTATATTTTTTCTTTTTTGTGGTGTTGCTGCTTCTTTGTTCTGTGTGTCTTCCTTTTATTGAGTTCATGCTTTTTGTGTTCTTTCTTGTGAATTTCCTCATCGTTTTAATGATTTTATGTTCTTCTTGGATTTTAATTTTCTTGATGTGTTGTGAAGTGTTCATTTTCTTTGAGGTTACCTTATAGTCCATTAGCTTTTCTCTGCATTTAGTACAGTCTATTTTGTCCTGTAATCTACCTGACGTTCTTACCATCTGGATCTCTGTTCCTACATGTTTACCCTCTTTGACATTGTAATTATTTTGATCTTAGACTGACCTCCCTGATTCTCTGAGTTTGTTCTGTTCTCAACTCTTACTTCTGTTGACATAATTCTGGGAGGTGCTGCCACGTATGTCAGTCTGTGGTTGTTGTCTGTTCTTGTTGGTTCTCAGTCCACAGAACTCCCTTTAGGATGTTTTGTAGCTCAGGGTTGACTTTGGCAATATCCCTTAGCTTCTGTTTATCCTGGAATGTTTTGATTACATGGTCATATTTGATTGATAGCTTTGGTGGATAATGGATTCTTGGTTGGCATTTTTTTTTTTCTTTCAGGGTTTTATATATGTGTTCCCATTGCCTTCTTGTTTGCATGGTTCTGCTGTGAGATCCTAGCTTCATATGACTTTTTACATTCACTTTTAAATGTTAAAGTTAAGACGTATGTATTATGTATTTTTTGTATGTGTATGCATTAGATATTGTTAGGTGCCCTCAAGTTGGTTTTGACTCATAGCAACCCTTTGCACAACAGAGCAAAACACTGCCCAGTCCTGCATCATCCTTACAATTTATGTTACACTTGAGCTCATTGCTGCTGCCACTCTTTCAGTCCATCTTGTTGGGGGATTTACTCTTTTTTGGTGACCCTCCATGTTATCAAGCATAATGGCCTTTTCCAGGGACTGGTCCCTCATGATAATATGTCCAAAGTATGAGAGATGAAGTCTGGCCCTCCTGTTTCTTAGAAGCATTCTATTTCTGATTGTACTTCCAACACAGATTTGTTCCTTTGGCAGTCCATGTTACTTTCAATGTTCTTCTTCAATATAACTCAAATATATTGATTCTTCTGTGGTCTGCTTTATTCATTGTCCAGTTGTCACATGCACATGAGACAACTTAAAATATCATGGCTTGGGCCAGGAACACCTTAGTCCTCAAACTGTATCTTTGCTCTAGAGCACTTTAAACATGTCTTATGCAGCAGATTAGCCTAATGCTGAATGTCATTTGATTTCTTGACTGATGCTTCCATCAGTGTTGATAGTGAATCCAAGCAAAATGAAGTCTTTGACAACTTCAATCTTTTCTACATTTATCATGATGCTATTTATTGGTCCAGTGGTGAGGAATTTTGTTTCTTTACATCAAGGTGTATTCCATACTGAAGGCTTAGATCTTCATCTGTAAGTATTTTATGTCCTCTTTGCTTTCAGCAATCAAGATTATATTATCTGCATATCGCAGGTTATTAATGAGTCTTCCTCCAATCCTGATGCCATGCTCTTCATATCATCCAGCTTCTAGGATTATTTGCTCAGCATACAGATTAAATATGTATGGTGAAAGAATACAGCCCTGGTGCACACTTTTCCTGATTTTAAAACATTCAGTGCCCATTATTCTGTTCAGATGAGTGTATCTTAGCCGACGTACAGGTTCTTCATGAGCACAATCAGATGTTTTGTAATACCCATTCTTTGTAATGCTATCCATAGTTTGTCATGATCCACACGACAGAATGTCTTTGCATAGTCAATAAAGCACAAGTAAACATCTTTCTGGTATTCTCTGCTTTCAACTAAGATCCATCTGATGTCAGCAATGATATATCGCTAGTTCTACATCCTCTTCAGAATCCATCTTGAGTTTCCAGCAGTTCCCTCTTGATGTACTGTTATAGTCATCTTTTAATTACCTTTAGCAAAATTTTACTGGCATGTGAGATTAATGATACAGTTCAGTTATTTCCACATTCTATTGGGGCACCTATCTTTGGAATGGGTACAGATGTGGATCTCTTCCAATCAGATGGCCAAGTAGTTATCTTCCATATTTCTTGGCATAGATGAGTGAGCATTTCCAATATGTCAGTTTGTTGAAAGATTTCAATTTGTATTCCCTCAATTCCTTGAGCCGTGTTTTTCACCAATACCTTCAGTGCAGCTTGGACTTCGTCCTTTATTTAATTCTTGATCATATGCTACCACTTGAAATGGCTGAATATTAACCATTTCTTTTTGGTACAGTGACTTTGTGTATTCCATCTATCTTACTTTGATGCTTCCTGAATTGTTCAATACTTTGCCCATGGAATCCTTCAAGATTGCAAGTCGAGGCTTGAATTTTTTCTTCAATTCTTTTAGCTTGAGAAATGCTGAGTGTGTTCTTCCCTTTTGGCGTTCTAACTCCAGGTCTTTGCATATTTCATTATAATACTTGTTTTTGTCTTCTCGAGTTGCCCTTTGAAATTTTATGTTTAGCTCTTTTACTTCCTTATTTTTCCCATTCACCTTACCATCTCTATGCTGGAAAGCAAGTTTCAGAGTCTCTTTTTATATCCATTTTGGTCTTTTTTTCCTATCTTATATTTATAATGATCCTTTGTTTTCTTCTTGTATGATGTTCTTGATGTCTTCTGGTGTTCTGTCATTAGTGTCTAATTCATCAAATCTGTTCTTGCGATGGTCTGTAAATTCAGATGGGATATGTTTAAGGTCATATTTTGGCTCTCGTAGATTGTTTTAATTTTCTTCAGCCTGAGCTTGCATATGAACAAGTGGTAGTCTTTTCCACAGTTTGCCCCGGTCTTGTTTTGGTTGATGATATAGAGCTTTTCCAGAGTCTCTACCCACGGATAGAGAATTTGACTCCTGTGTAGTTCATCCAGTGAGGTCTGTGTGTATAATAACCTTGTATGTTTTGAAAAAAAAAAGGTATTTTCAATGAATAAGTCTTGCAAAATTCTATCATGCAATCTTCACCATCATTTCTATTACCACAGCCAGCACTGGAGTGAAAGGTCAGTTTGAACTACAAGGTAGGCAGTTCAAACTCATCAGTCACTCCTCAGAAACCCTATATAGGGTCACTATGAGTCGGAAACAACTCAACGGCACTTAACAACAACAACAACGATAACCCTTCCTCTTTGTTTCCAACCTTGGTATTCCAATCACCAGTAATTATCAATACTTCTTGGTTGTATGTTTGATCAATTTCAGACTGAAGAATTTGGTAGAGTTCTTCAATCTTATCATCACTGGCTTTAGTAGTTGGCACATAAATTTCAGTATTAGTGATATTAACTTGTCTTCCTTGTAAGCATATATATGTTATCCTATCACAGATAGCATTGTACTTCAGGATAGATCTTGAAATATTATTTTTGATGATGAATGCAATGCTATTCCTCGTCATTTTGTTGTTCTTAGCATAGTAAACAATGTGACTGTCAAATTCAGAATAGCCAATACCAATCAATTTCAGTTCTCTAATGCCTAGGCATCCTGGTGTAGCTTTGTAGGATAAGCACTATGCTGCTAACCTTGAGGTCAGTGATTCAAATCCACCAGGCACTCCTTGGAAACCCTATAATTGTCACTATGAGTTGAACCTGACTTGATGGCCTTTACAACAACAATGGCTAGGAGATTGATGTTTATGTGGTCCATTTCATTTTTGACAACTTGTAATTTTCCTGGTATGGTGCTATAGGATAAACATTGGACTGCAAGGTCGGTTTGAACCACAAGGCGGGTAGTTCAAACTCCATCAGTCATTCATCAAAAACCATACACAGGATCACTATGAGTTGGGACTGACTCGATGGCACTTAACAACAACAAATTTCCCTAGATTCATATTTTGTACATTCCATGTTCTGATTATTAATGGATGTTTGCAGCTATTTCTCCTCATTTTGATTTGTGCCCCATTAACTAATGAACATCCTGAAAACTTTACTCCATTTGTGTCATCACTGTCAACTTTACTTTGAGGAAGCATTCTGAGTGCCTTCCAACCTGAGGGATTCATCTTTCAGCACTATATCTGACAAAATACTGGTGCTCAAGATCAGTGGTTCAAGCTCACCAGCTGCTCCTCAAAAACCCTATAAATGGTCACTATGAGTTAGAACCAACTCAATGGCACTTAACAAAAACAACAACATTCCTGGTGTGGCACTGTAGGATAAGCACTGGACTGTTAACAAGGTCGGCTATTCAAACTCATAGCTGCTTCTTGGAAACCCTATACACAGGGTTGCAATGAGTCAGAACTGACTTGGTGGCACTTAACAACATTCATAATGTTTTCAAATTCCAGCACATACCTGACAATGTTCCTCTGCTCTTCATAGACTTTCAGTGGCTAAACATTCAGAAGTAGTCTGCCTCGCCTTTTTCCTAGTCTGTCTTTGTCTGGAAGCTCCACTGAAACCTGTCCACTATGGTTGACCCTGTTGGTACTTAAAATATTGGTGGCATAGCTTCCTGCATTATAGCAACATGCAAGCCACCACAGAACAACAAACTGACAGATGTGTGGTTGATATGAGTATGGCAGTATAATAAAAATTTTTAGAAGAGGGCATTATATATAAAAAAATTAGAACTTTATAAATTAAGAAATAAAAGTCCTTCTATCCCCTGTTACTTTCCCCAGGAGAAGCCAATGATAATAATTCATGTTGTGTTCCAGATCCTTTCCTGTGCATATACAAATGTATGGATGGATACTATTTACCAAAGGGATCATTCAAGAACATCTTGAAACTACATTTTAAAAAATATGTTCATGTAAATACATAAAATATATGTGTATAGTATTTCATTATATCCAAGTATTATTTTATTTAATGATTTGTCTGTTGAAAAACATTTTTTGCTCTTACAAAGACTATTGCAGCAAACATTCTTGTACATATACCATTGCATACACATTTGTTTAAATTGTTCGATTAAGTTGATTCGCTTGTTTAAAGTATATGCATTTTAAAAATATAAGGTATTATCAGGCTGCCTTTCAATTGTCCTTTGACTAACTCACAGTATAGCTAGAGTGATCTTAATAAAGTGAATTTGCTCAGGTGATTTCCCAACATTAGAAACAAAGTGACACCAAAGATAGTTGATGGATTTCTGTTGTCTATAGAATAAAATTTGAGATTCTTAATTTTAAAGAGTATTTGAAACATATAATCTGGCTCAACCTATCTTTCTTACTGTTCTTTCACATCTACAAATATTCCTCTGTTTTATAAGAGAAATCTATTTGCCACCTTTTTGTTAAACTTTCCTTCTCTCTCCTCTGTGCAATATAGAATTAATTACTCCCTTCTCTAAATTCCCCATGCTGTTGTTATTAAGTGCCTGGCAAGTTGTTTCTGACTCACAGGGACCCTGTATAGGTTTTCCAAGAGTGGCTGGTGAGTTTGAACTGCCACCTTTGTTTCAAATCGATCTTGCAGTCCAGTGCATATCCTATAGCACCACACCAGTACTCCAAAGTTCCTTTATCACTTAATTTATAATCCACTGTACTGTATTTGTGTGTATCTGTCTCCCCTATAGCTCTGTGAACTTCTTAACAGCAGGAACTGTATCTTATTCATCTCTGTATCCCTAGGACTTTGCACAATGCCTGTCAGAATGGGTGATCAACAAATGGTCATGAAATGGGTGAATATATTCCTGAAATAGTGTTAATAATAAACACTCTGAGATATACAGTTGTTGTTGTTGTTGTTATGTGCCATGGAGTCAGTTCCAACTCATAGCGACCCTGTACAGGGTTTCCGAGGCTGTAAATCTTTATGGGAGCAGAAAGCCTCATCTTTGTCCTGCAGAACAGCTGGTAGTTTCAAACTGCTGACCCTGAGGTTAGCAGCCCGATTCGTAACCACTACACTACCAGAAATATGCAGTAGGAGGTTGAAATTTTGAATTGTAGCAGAAAACTTACTGAATCATGGGATCATGGAAGCTGGTCAAGCATGAAGAAATGGGTTTAAACTGGCTTGACCCCCCACCCCACCCCCTAGTAGTCTCCTCCACTCCAGAGACCAGCTGCTTGATTATTTGGGTGAGTAAACTTGGGACTTGATAACATTTTTTTTTCCTATTAAAACCAGGGTGATTGAGGACCCACCTGGTGGAAGGGAGGTTTGGCTCAGCTGTTCTGTGTTCTCTCCAGAATGAGATGGATATACTGAAAGACCAACCCTTTCCCAGAGTCATGAGTAAATTTTTCTTCTTGAACAAAACCCAAGCCTTTTCATTTTCAGGGTAGGATTTGTTGCAAACCGTGTAAACCTGGTCAGAAGTTTGAGGCCCACAGGGCCCGAGTGTTGCAGGCCGCAGGCTCTGAGGAACAGATTCTAGCTATCTGGCAGGCATAGCAAATTGTTTTTCATCTTAGTGTTCAGTTATATATATTAATTTCATACATGAAGCCCTTGATATCCACAGATAAATGTAATATTTTCCTAAAAGCAAAGACTGTAAAATTCCAAACAGGCAAAGTTCTTCCCCCAGAGAATTCATTTAAAGTAAATTGGGTGGCTCCCCGGTCTCTGTTCTAAGGACAATAGGAATGCCCTCTCTAAAGTGTTTCCAGGTGCAACCCATTCACCCAGGCACCTCTTTTCCTGAAGAACCTGGGCTGGGCAGCTGACACAATAGGAATCCTCCCAATCCTCCTTTTCCTCCCCCCATTTGAGTGTAGGTGCTAAAAGGTATGTTAATTAAGCTTGAGAAACCAAGTTGCAGCCGTGAGATTCGAATCTGCAAAATATGATGTAAAGGTGCCTGAATGTCTGGAAAAGTAAGATTGACAACTGTACCTTGTTTTAGTCCCTCCTAGCTTTGTGTAAAGTACCTCCCCTAAATAAAACGAAGGCGCAGAACGAATCCAGGTGCATTACGACTGGCAAGGCGTGCGTTACAGCATGCAGGGGGCTTAGTCCAGCCTTGCAACCTTACTGCCTGCTTAGCCAACATGTTTACTATGCAGGATATTACGGCCTTCGTGGCTGAGATGTTTGCAATGCAGGATCTGTCTGATGCCAGTCCAGCATTCACTCTGGTTTCAGGGTGTCTCTTTGTCTCTCTCTTTGCATCTCTGTGTCTCTTTTGCTATCCCTATTGCCGCCGGGTATCCCCTCCTTGTGAACCAAGTTCCTATGTCGAGGCCAGTCCCCAGCAAGGATTCATATGAGATTAGGAATAGTAATAAGTTAAAATATTTCTGCTTTTTCTTTTTAGCCTGCTGTAGTGGGGAAGTAGCCTAACAAATGGCCCTAGGGCTGAGGGCCTATTCTAGAGTACATTAACTGTGTAAAATTAGTTCTTCTCTTTTTTGTCAGACAACTCTGATAGCAATCCTATCTGGTTGTTTTTAATTCTTCTTCTTTAAATTTTACTTATGTTGAACACATATAGCAAAACATACAGCAAATTAACAGTTTCTATAGGGTCTTTGTCCTGGTGTGGTGCTGTGGGTTAATGTGCCAGACCGCAAAGCCATTTGAACTGCAAGGTAGGCAGTGGTTCAAGCTCACCAGCTGCTCCTTGGAAACCCTATACAGGGTTGCTATGGGTCAGAACTGACTTGACAGCACTTCACAACAACAACAACAATAGGGTCTCTATCAGGAAGGACCAGTCGCTGAAGAAGAATATCATGTTTGGTAAGGTGGAGGGTCAGAGAAAAAGAGAAGACCCCCAACGAGATGGATTGGCAGTATTGATGGACTCAAGTGTGGCAACAGTAGTGAGGTTGGCCCAGGATCGGGCAGTATTTCGTTCTGCTATGCATAAGGTTGCTATGGGTTGGTACCGACTCAATGGCACCTAACAACAACAACATAGGGTCTCTGGAGTCCTGTTGTGGTGCTGTGGGCTAATGCGTCAGACTGCAAGGTAGTTTGAACTGCAAGATCGATGATTCAAACTCACCAGCTGCTCCTTGGAAACCCTATACAGGATCACTGTGGGTCAGAATTGACTCGACGGCACTTAATAACAGCAACAACATAGGGTCTCTATGAGTCAGTACCAACTCGATGGCACCTAACAACAACATGCACAATTTAGTGCCATTAATTACATTCTGAGTCGTGCAACATTCTCACCCTCCTTTTCTGAGTTGTTTCTTCCTCGTTAGCATAAACTTACTGTCCCATAAGGGTCTTATCTAATCTTTTGTGGTGCTGTTGTCAGTTTGATCCCATATAGATAGTTCTTCAAAGAGCATAATACTCAAGAGGACCTTTTTTGTTACTAGTTAAGCTAAACTATTATTCAGTTTTAAGAAGACTTTGGGGTATATTTTTTATTTAAGGATTAAAGATTATGCAGGGCAATAGTTTCAGGTGTTCATCCAACCTTCCTGGCTCCAGAAATTCTAGAGTCCATGAGAATTTGAAATTCTGTTCTGCATTTTCAGCCTTTTGATTGGGATTCTTCTATGGAATTATTCATCAAAAAGTACAGTAATAGTAGCCAGGTATCATCCAGTTTTTCTGGTATCATGGCAAAAGAGGAAGTTGTTCATGTAGGCAATAAGCTACACATTTCATGTTGTCTTCCTATTCCTGACTCTCCTACTTATTCTGTTATACCAGGTGAATAGAAGCCAATGGTTATAACTTGGATGGTCATTTGCAAGCTTTTAAGATCCCAGACACTGTACAATGAACTAGAAATTAGAAGGGAACTACTAAACATGTTATTTGGCTAATAATTAACTGGAATGTCCCATGAAACCATAACCCCATACCTCTATATTAAAGCATCAAATCCCATGTATTTGGTTGTACATAAGCAACCTTAGCACCTACTCTTTTTTTGGTCATTATTATAAATATATCACTCTAGCTATACTGCTGCCATAACAGAAATTCCACAAGTGGATGACTAACAAGCATAAATTTATTCTTTCACATTTTTAGAAGCTATAACCCCAAATTCAGTGTGCTTGCTATAGGGAAAGGCTTTCTTTCTCTTCATCAGCTCTGGGAAGGTCCTTGTCTCCTTTAAACATCTGTGGTGCTGTGGGATAAAGCACTAGACTTCAAGGTCTGTTTGAACCAAAGGTTAGCGGTTCAATCTCAACAATCACTACTCAGAAACTCTATACAAGGCCGCTGTGAGTTGGAACCGACTTGATGACAGTTAACAAAAACAGGCCTGACAGTAGTGGACTCAAGCACACAACAATTTTAAGGATGGTGCAGGACAGGGCAGTGTTTCCTTTTGTTGTGTATTGGGTTGTTGAGTCAGAAATGACTCAACAGCATCTCACAACTAGCGCCAAGAAGCCTAGCATTCCTTGGAGATCACTGTGTGTCTTGGCATTCATCTTCCCCTGGGTCTAGGAACTTCCCAGGACAGGGACCCTGGGACAGAAGACATGCTTCTGTCTTGGCATTGGTCTTCCCCTGGGTCTAGGAACTTCCCAGCACAGGGACCCAGCACAGAAGACATGCTCTTCTTCTGGAACTTCTTTATTGATACAGTTGGTCCCTCTTATCTCTGCTTACATGGTCAACCTCATTTATACCTCAGAAGAGACTGATTGAAGATACAACCTAATCCTATAGATTACATCCTGTTTCATTAACATAGTTTCCACTTCCTTGCTTGATCAACTTCATAAAGATTAGTATGTATAGCACAGAGGATAATTGCATTACATCATACAATGGAGGACGTTTTTTAATACCAAGAATCATGGTCTAGCCAAGTTGACACATATTTTGGGGGGACACAGTTCAATCTATCACACAATTTTTGCCACTTCAACTTTTTATAGGTATACAACTTATTAACAGCAGTTATGATAATAGGCTGTGCAATGCTATCCTTAATTAATGCAAAAAATTTTTCACCCTTAGCGTGATTTGTTCCTTCCTTTCCACCACTGGCAACTATTGATAACTTTGGACTCTGTACTTTTGCCTTTTCTTGTTTCTTGTAAGACAGGTTATACAATATTTGTCATTTTGTGATTGACTGATTTCACTCAGCATAATGCCTTCAAGCTCCATTCATAAGATAGCTTGCATCAAGATTTCATTTCTCCTACTGACTAAGTTGAAATTCATTATATGAACTACCACATTTTGTTTATCCATTCATCTATTGATAGGCATTTATGTTATCTCTACCTTTTGGCTATTGTGCATACTGGTACAATGGATATTGGTATGCAAGTCTCTCTTTGAGTCTGCTTTTAAGTTTGTGGTGTATATACCTAGGGATGGAATTGTTGGGCCAAATTAAAGAACAATGGCATCACATTCATCATCAAAAAGAACATTTCCAAGATATATCTTGCAGTACAATGCTGACTGTGATAAGATAATATCCATACACCTATATGGAAGACCCTATTTTGCATTAGGCAGATCTGCTGCACAAGACCTCTTTAAAATATTGAAGAGCAAGGATGTCAGTTTGAGGACTAAGGTGTGCCTGACCCAAGTTATGGTATTTTCAGTAACCTCATATGTATGCAAAAGTTGGACAGTGAATAAGGAAGACTGTAGAAGAATTAGTGCATTTGAGTTATAGTGTTGGAGGAGAGTATTAAAAGTACCATGGGCTGTCAAAAGAACAAACAGATCTGTGTTGAAAGAAGTAGTCAGAGTGCTCCTTGGAAGCCAGGATGTCATGAACCAAACAATCAAAAGCCTTTGCATAGTCAGTAAAGCACAGGTGAACATTTTTCTGAGAGTCTCTGCTTTTAGCCAAGATCTATCTTACATTCCTCATTCCAAGTCCCTGACTGAATCTGGCCTGAACCTCTGGCAGCTCCCTGTCAATGTACTGCTACAGCCATTTAAAAATTATCTTTAGCAAAATTTTACTTGCATGTGATATTAATGATAATGTTCAATGATTTCCACATTCCCTTGGATCTCATCCAATCAGTTGGCTAGGTAGCTGTCTTCCAGATTTCTTGGCATAGATTAGTGGTGCCTCAAGTGCTGCACCAGTTTGTTGAAAGATTTCAATTAGTATTTCATCAATTCCTGGAGCCTTGTTATTTGCCAATGCCTTCAGTGTGCTTGGACTTCTTCCTTTAGCATAGATGGCTCTTGATCAGATGTTACCTCTTGAAATGGTTGAACATTGACCATTTATTTTTGGTACAGTGACTCTGTGTATTGTTTACATCTTCTTTTGATGCTTTCTGCATCATTCATTATTTTGTCCATAGTCTCTTTCAGTTTTACAAGTCAAGACTTGGAGTTTTCTTCAGTTCTTTCAGCTTGAAAAATGCTGGGTGTGTTCTTCCGTTTTGGTCTGTGCTCATTTCATTGTATATTTGACTTTGTCTTCTCAAGCTGCCATTTGGAGAAAGTGTTACATTAGGCAAATTTGCTGCACAAAAAAATCTTTAAAGTTTAAGAGCAAAGATGTCAGTTTGAAGATTAAGGTGTGCCTGACCCAAGCAATGGTATTTTCAATAACTTCATATGCATGTGAAAGTTGGACAATGAATAAGGAAGACAGTAGAAGAATTGATGCATTTGAATTGTGGTGTTGGAGAAGGATATTGAAGGTATCATAGACTGCCAGAAGGAAAAACAGGTCTGTGTTGGAAAAAGTATAGCTGGAATGCTCTTTAGAAGTCAGGATGATGAGACCTCATTTCTCATACTTTGGACATATTATCAAGAGGGACCAGTCCCTGAAGGATGACATTATGCTTGGTAAAGTGGAGGGTCAGCAAAAAAGAGGAAGACCTCCAGTGGGATGGATTAACACTGTGGAAGCAGCAATGGGCTCGGTTGTATGGATGGCTCAGGACCATGCAGAGTTTTGCCCTGTTGTGCATATGGTCACTGTGATTTGCAACCAATTCATAGGCACCTAACAACAGCAACATGGTAGTTCTGTTTTAGTCTTTTTTAGATGAACCAGCACATTGTTTTACATAACAGCTGTACAAATTTGCATTCACATCAGCAATGGATAGTTTCTCCACATCCTCACCAACATTTATTATTTTCTGTTTTAATTTTTAAATCATAGCCATCCTAGAATGAGTGCTATGGCCTCCCATTGTGGTTTTGATTTGCATCTTTCTGAGGACTAATGACCCTGAACATCTTTCTTGTGTTTGTTGACCATTTGAAGGTCCTTTTTGGCGGGATGTTTATTCAGGTCTTTTTCCCATTTATTAATTCGGTTATTCATCTTTTAGTTCTTAAATCGCCAAAGTTTTATATATTTTTTGGTTATTAGAATCTTGCTAGATATATTGTTTCTCCTTGTTGGTAGCTTGTCTGTTCAGTTTTTTGTTAGTCTTGATGAACAAAAGTTTTATATTTTTATAGGTCTCATTGGCTTATTTTGTCATTTGTTGTTTGTGTTTGAATATTATATTAGATATTCCATACTTGAAAACTAGGCCTGGTAGCATTTCTCTGCTTGTTCTTCTAAGGATTTTATTATTTTAGTTTGGAAATTTGGAGTCCTGGCATGGTACTGTAGTCTAAGCACTGGATTGCTAATTGCAAGGGTGGCAATTCAAACCCACCGGTCACTCCTCTAGAAACAGGGTAGCTATGAGTTGGAATTGGCTTGATGGCACTTAACAAAAACAACAGTTTGCATATTTAGGTCTTTAATCCATTTTTAAGTTGTTTTAGTGTATGGTTTGAGAAAAGGATCCTGTTACAATTTTCTGCATATCGAAATCCAGTTTTCTCAGCATCATTTATTTAAGAGATTCTTCTTTCCTCATTGGATGAACTTAGTACCTTTGTCAAAAATCAGTTTGCCATGCATGTGTGGGTTTATTTCTACATTCTTAATTCTATTCCACTGGTCTGCATGTCTGTTGTTATACCAGTACCTGCCTGTTTTGAGTACTATAGATATATATGGAGTCCTGGTGTGGCACTGCAGGATAGTGCACTGGACTGCAAAGTACGTTTGAACTGCAAGGTAAGCAATTCAAGCTCATCAGCTGCTCCTTGGAAACCCTATACAAGGTCGCTATGAACTATGAGTTGGAACTGATTTAACAGCACTTAAACAACATATGTTTTAAAATCAGGAAGCGTGATTCCTCATATTTTGTTCTTCTCATTCAACATTGTTTTAGTTATGTATGGTTTCTTGCCTTTTCATATAAAGTTGTGTATTGGCTTTTCTCTTTCTGTAAAGAAGACTGTTCAATTTTTTATTGGAATTTCATTGGATGATGTATGGATTGCTTTGGGGGTTGTATTGAAATCTTAACAACATTAAGTCTTCCAATCCATGAACATGGAACATGTTTCCATTTATTTAAGTCTTCTTTAAATTCTTTCAGCAGTGTTTTAATAGTTTTGATTGTGTAAATTCTTGATAATATTGGTTATTCTTAGGTATTTTATTCTCTTCAATATTATTGATTCCCTAATTTCCTTTTTATATTTCTCATTGTTGATGTATAGAAACCCAACTGAATTCTGTTTGTTGAACTTGTACCCTGCAACTTTGCTAAATCATTTATTAGCTCTAGTTTTCTTATGGATTGATTATTATTAGCAGGGGTAGGGCACGTATGGCCTGTGGGCTGTATAAGGCCCTCAAAATAATTTGGTATAGTCCTATTTTGACAATCTCAGTTTCAGCCATCACATTAGGGGTGAGTTAACTAAATGTTTGACCAAATATAGCAGGCTAATTTTTAAGTTGATAATTTTGCATCGCCTGTGAATGATATTATAAATTTTGGCAGATAAAAAGTTCCCCACACCTAATGTATAGGCTCATTTCATCCACAGATAGAGATAGTTATACTACTTCTTTTCCAATCTGGATACCTTTATTTCTTTTTCTTGTTTTATTATAATATGATATTGAATAGAAGTGGCAAGAACAGGTACCCTTGTCCCTGATTTCAAGGAGACAGCTTTGAGTCTATCTCTATTAAGTATAACATTGGCTGTTGGTCTTTCATATATGCCCTGAATCATATTGAGGAATTTTCCTTCTTTTCCAATTTTCTTTAGGGTTTTCATCAAGAAAGGGTGTTATATTTTATCAAATACTTTTTCTGCCTCCATCCAGATAATCATGTGGTTCCTTCCTTTGTTCTATTGATGTGGTGTATTATGTTGATTAGTTTTTTCATGTTGTACCATCCCTGTGTTCCTGGAATAAATCCTGCTGGTCATAGTGTGTAACTCTTTTCATATGCTGTTGTTTTCTGTTCATTAGTATTTTTTTGAGGATTTTTTTTGCTTCTAAAGTCATAAGAGATATCGACCTGTAGTTTTCTTTGTTTTTGGTGTCTTTGTTTGTTTTTGGTGTCAGGGTTATATTTGCTTCATAAGATGAATTACAAAGTATTCCTTCTTTTGTTGTTGTTGTTATTATGTGCCGTGGAGTTGGTTCCAACTCATAGTGACCCTGTAAAGGGTTTCTGAGGCTGTAAATCTTTACAGGAGCAGAAAGCTTCATCTTTCTCCCGTGGAACAGCTGGTAGTTTTGAACTGCTGACCTTGAGGTTTGCAGCCCAATTTGTAACCACTACACTAGCAGAGCTCCTTACTAGAGTTTAAACAGTAATGGTGTCCTTTCTTCTCTAACTGTTTGTTAGCCTTTCCCCAGTGAAGCCATCTAGCTAGTTCAGAATATTTTTTTCATGGGAAATTTTTTATCACTGATATGATCTCTTCACTTGTTATGGCTCTGTTGAGACTTTTTTCCCGCCTGAGTCAGTTTGGGAAGGTTGTGCACTTCTAGAAATTTGTTTATTTCTTCTAGTTATCCAATGTCTTGCCATACTTTTATTCATATGATTCTTTCATTTTTCATTTTAGTTATTTGTATCTTTTCTTTATCTGGCTGCTTTGAAGAAAGAAAAGTATACGAAAAAGTAGAATACATCATGTCAGAGATACTTGACCTCTCTTTTCTATCTGATGTGGAAAGAGATTTGATTCTCAATGTTCTACAACGAGATGAGGAGCTTCGGAAAGCAGATGAGAAAAGGATTAGGTAAGAATCCCATAAAAAGTGTGGGTTCTTGACCCTTCATCAGTGATGTATGGGATTTTCCTCATACCTCTCATTTGACTTTAAGAAGAACTTAAAAGCTCCTCACTGGTTTACATTGGGTTATGTGTTTGTTGCTTTCACAGAACCAATTTGTTTTACTCTATTTACCCTACAACCCCGCTCCATGTAACCTATGTGGATTTTGAATCCAGTTGTGCTTCTCTCTTGGGTCCTGGCAGGAGACTGAAGAATGAGTTGCTAGAGATTAAAAGGAAAGGGGCAAAGAGGGGCAGCCAACACTACAGTGATCGAACCTGTGCCCGATGCCAGGAGAGCCTGGGCCGTTTGACTCCCAAGACCAACACTTGTCGGGGGTGTAATCACCTAGTGTGTCGAGACTGCTGTGTCCAGGAAAGCAATGGTACCTGGAGGTGCAAAGTCTGTGCCAAGGAAATGTGAGTGTCATGTGTGGGTTTGCAAAGAGAGGAAATGAGTACCCAACCATAGTGACAATTTCTTCCCCTGGTCTATGTTGGTTGAGGAATAAAAGCCATTCTTTATCTGTCCTTTTTTTTTTTTTTTCATTCTTTTCCAGAGAGCTGAAGAAAGCAACTGGAGACTGGTTTTATGACCAGAAAGTGAATCGCTTTGATTACCGCACTGGCAGTGAAATAATCAGGATGTCCTTGCGTCGCAAACCTGCAGGTAATGAGCATATTTTAAAGATGTTTCTCTGAGGTGCTTAACTTCAATGAGAGATCCTCTGGTGTGGAATATTAGTGTGTTCTCACTCCATGGGTTCAGTTTTATTTATTTATTTATTTTTATAAAGCTTTCATTGTGAATTGAGTGATAGTTTACATGGGAGAACATAAGTTTTGCATTCAACCTATAGTATTTTGTTTCATTGCAATGATTGCAATCCCCTCCATGCATCATCATTTAACAGTATTTGCTTCTATTCCCTTTGTTTTTGTTTTGATGTACACAGAAACACGCAGGAACGTATAGTAATTTAAACAACCAAAGGACGCATTCTGCAAGCCAGCCTCCTGGCCACCAGCACACAGCCTTTCTCTTTCCATGAGTTTAGTCCTCAGCTCGTAAATCTCTCCGTTTCCATCTCTGGTGTAGCTGCTTCTTTGGTTAGGGTTCCACGTTCTGCTCATGCTCTTCACTCTTGATGGTCTCTATTCCTGGAATGTAAGATTATCTATTCCCCCTTTTTGTTATAATGAGCTCTGGTAGCATAGTGGTTACGAATTGGGATGTTAACGTCAAGGTCGGCAGTTCAAAACTACTAGCTGTTCTGTGGGAGAAAGATGAGGCTTTCTGCTCCCGTAAAGATTTACAGCCTCAGAAACCCTATGCAGGGTCACTATGAGTCAGAACCGACTCCATGGTACTTAACAACAACAACTTTTTGTTATAAAACTTCTACCTTTACAGTTGTGACAATCACAATTAGTCATGATAACAATTATTCACTGTTGACTAAAATTAATTCTATTACCATCTCCTTTCACCAGACACATCTAAACAAGATGAAAACTATTCAGTGGGGAGTCTACCTTCCCCTGTACATGCTGAAATTAAACTCCCTCTTGAAAACTTGTAAGCCAGCCACTTCATGCCTTTATAGCCCCTCCCCCCACTTTACGTAGCCAGTGTCTATGTTCCCTGTCCCTGTCAACCCTGTGTACAGAGGGGATAGGTTTGATCCTTGATGTGAACACTCCTTCTGTCTAAGTTGGTATTTTGAGCTACTACATGCATAAGTAAAGGTCAAATTCATCAAATTGTAGCAAGTTCATTTACACTTGCTTCCTGTATCAAATTTATCTTCCTCTAGTTGAGTTCTGATCATCCAGCCAATGAAGCTAGGTCAAATGGATACTATCTGCAAATTTTGGAGTTCGTGTGAATTTTCCCCACCTTCATATCAGCTGGACACTTCATTCTCAGCTCTAGCCTTCCGTGACTTGGTCAATGTCCACGGGCTCAGGAGTTCCCAAGTCTCCCCAAACTTGAGACCAACCAGCCCTTCCTCTTCTCCCTCTCATTTCAAGGTCGACAGTAGTCTATAGAACGTAGCCAAACTCAGCCCATATCTTCATTGCTGCTTTTCCCCCACTTCTGCTCACATATAGACCAACGTGATTGCCAGCAAGCTTACATGCCTGCTTGTGTGTTCCCTTTAAGTTTCAGTCTTGGAGGGAGGTTTGTCCTGAAGGAGCTTGATTGCTTGCTTTGATGGCTCCCTCAGTTTGTTTTGAAGGAGAATAAAAAAGATTGTTTTGCAATCCATTCTGCAAGTATAGTATATTTCAAGGGATATTATATTGATATTTTTCCCTTTTTACCCATCACTTCCCCTGCCGTGTTTTTGTTTGTCTAAAGTGAATACCAGAGAGACAGTAGGACAGTCCCTACTTCATCAGTCACAGATTGGCGATGTCTGGCCAGGAAGAAAGAGCGTTCAGGAACAACAGAAGGAGTACAGGTAAGAACCAAGTAATCATGTAAAGAAATGCTGTATATCCTTTTAATTATTTTACTTTTTTTCTATTTATAAAATAGGGATTGTGGTGGCTCTGTAGGATAAGCACTGGACTGCCTAACCACAGGTTTGGTGGTTTGAGGCCACCAGCTGCTCCGCGGGGTAAAGATGAAGCTTTCTGCTCCCGCAAAGGTTTATACAGAGTTGCTATGAGTCAGAACCTGTTCAATGGCACTTAAAAACAAAAACATTTATAAAATAATAGATGTTCATTATAGGAAAATTTGAAAAGCACGTAAAAGTAAAAAAGGAGAGAAAAGAATCACATTTAAATCCTACTACTCACAGGAAATTGTTACTATTTTGGCATATTTACTTTGTCCTTCATAAAAACAATTTGAAGAATAATAAAATAGTACATACTCATTAAAATGTAACCAGTATAGGAAATAGCACAAGAAGAAAGCAACAGATCACACAAACCCTGATTTTTTTTTATTTACAATATGTGGAAATCATCTCTGATATCTTCTTGCATCCATTATAAGAGGGATGGATGGTTAAACAGACTGAAAAACATGTTACTATATTGGAACATACTATATAAAATTAAAAGCAATCGGTTGGACTTTACTTGAGTTTTTAAAAATAAAACATTGTAATAAAATTGATGAATTGCTAATCTTCAGACAGTTGTTTTTTTGCCATCAAGCTTATTAGTCATTAACATCCATAAGCTTGAGTCCTGGTGTGGCGCTGGGTTAATGCAACAGACTGCAAGGTCGGTGGCTCAAGTTCACCAGCTGCTCCTCAAAAACCCTATACAGGGTTGCTATGAGTCAGAACTGACTCAACTGCACTTCACAACAACAAGCTTAAGAAAAACTATGAAAAACATTGCACGGTAATTTTTTTTTCTAATGGTGGTCCTTTTTTTGTAATAGCTTTATTGAGATATAATTTACATAGCATGCAATTCTCCACTTTCTAGTGGTTTTTAATATATTTAGAGTTATGTAATTATCACTGCTACCAATTTTAGAACATTTTCATTACTTCTAAAAGAAACTCTTTGGCTATCAGCCTCCCCAACACTGTACAACCACTAATTTGCTTTCTGTTTCTATGAATTTGCCTGTTGTGAAAATTTTATGTGAATTGAATCACATGATATATTATCTTTGAATCTGGCTCTAAATAT
>NW_006408644.1:7257594-7264954 GCF_000296735.1 Chrysochloris asiatica | reverse complement strand
GCAGACAGCAAGGGACCAATGAACAGCTACCAAAAGAGAATAATGTCCACACCTTTATCTCAGCGGTTCTGCCAGGCGTCTGTGGCCGCTCCGATCTTTCCCCTATGTGGTCTCACCCAAGATGGTGGCTCCTGGAGCAGCTGAGCATCCCGGACTAGAAAGCAATAGATTTCTTGCTTCTGTCACAAATCCCCCCAGCTGTGAGCCTTCCAACCTTCTAAGTATTCCTTTATATGTGGTTCAGAGTTCTGGGACCAGCCCCCGAGCCTGCTTGGTCGGGTATTCTGTGTTGTTGGTGGAGCTCTCTGCTATACGTCTACCTGATCCGCCATCTTGTTTGTTCTCTCTTGGCATAACGTTTTAAAGGTTAATCTACGTTTGAGCATACATTAACCATGCATTTTTATGACCAAATAATATTCCATTGTACAGATGTAATATATTTTGCTTATCCATTCATCAGTTGATGTGTTTTAGGTTATTTCTACTTTTTCACTATTATAAATAATGCTAAGCACTGGTTTGCTAACTATGAAGTCGGTGGTTCAAACCCACCAGTAGTTCCTTAGAAACCCTATGCAGGGTCCCTCTAAGTCAGAACCTACTCAACAGCACTTAGCAACAAAAATTACAATGTTTGTGGACACATTTTTATTTGGACATTTGTTTTCCATTCTCTTGGATATATACATAGGTGTAGAATTGCTGAGTCAAATGATTAATCAGTCATTTACTGTACTCTACCTGTTTCAGTCTACCACTTGTGTGTCAGTTTGTCATACTGTGGTGGCTTGTGTGTTGCTGTGATTCTGGAAGCTATACACTGGTATT
Organism: Chrysochloris asiatica; assembly: GCF_000296735.1. NCBI lineage: Eukaryota > Metazoa > Chordata > Mammalia > Afrosoricida > Chrysochloridae > Chrysochloris > Chrysochloris asiatica. The sequence goes on along the minus strand of NW_006408644.1, from coordinate 7,264,123 downwards.
TTAAATACCAGCAGGGTCACCCACAGTGGACAGTCACCCATGGTGGACAACATCCATATGAATGGAGACAAGATTGGAGTTGTCAAAGACTTCATTTTGCTTGGATTAACCGTTAACACCTATGGACGCATCAGTCAAGAAATCAAACAACGTATTGCAGTAGGCAAATCTGCTGCACAAGACCTATTTAATGTGTTGAAAAGTAAAGATGTCAGCTTGAGGACTAAGGTGCGCCTGACCCAAACTATGGTATTTTCAGTAATCTCATATGCATATGAAAGTTAAGACCATGAATAAGGAAGACTTAAGAAGAATTGATGTATTTGAGTTATGGTGTTAGAGAAGAATATTGAAAGTACCATGGGCTGCCAAAAGAACAAACAGATCTGTGTTGGAAGAAGTATAATCAGAATGCTCCTAGGAAGCCAGGATAGCCAGACTTTGTCTCTCATATTTTGGACATATTATCAGAAGAAACCAGTCTCTGGAGAAGGATATCATGTTTGGTAAAGTGGAGGGTCAGAGAGAAAGAGGAAGACTTTCAATAATTGGATTGGGATAGTAGCAGCAGCAATGAGCTAAGACGTGGCAACAATTATGAGGTTGGCGTAGGATCGGGCAGTGTTTAGTTCTGTTGTGCATAGAGCTGTTATGAGTCAATACTGACTCGATGGCACCTAACAACAACAACAACAACAAAGACCTGTTTCAATATTAAACATTATTGGTGGGCTCTGCTATGAATGATAAGGAAGTATAGCTTTCTTATACCTCCTTCCAACTCTTTCCCCCATTCTGATTTTTTTACTTAAATTATTCTTACGTTGGCAAAATTTATAGCATTTACATTATGTTCTGCAGCCATATGTAATCTACTTGTATTACCTGCTTGTTTCATCTTAGTTTCATATTTAAAAGAACTGTATGCCTACAACTAGGTCTTGTTTCATGGATTCATTCTCTGGTCCTGAATTCTTCACTTGGATTTATTTTGTGTTTGTCCAGATTTCATCATTGAGAAGTTCTTTCAAGGAAGGTTTCTATATATTTATTGTATTTTTCCATCTTAAGAACATGTACTTTTATGCTTACTGATGTTTTGGTTAGATATTATATTTAGGGGTCATACTTTCTTTCTATCAAAATGCTGCTTGTAGGCATTGTATTCTGCCACTGAATGTAACTGAAGAAATGTAAGCCTCGCCTGATTCTTGTCTCTCTCTCTCTCTCTCTCTCTCTCTCTCTCTCTCTCTCTCTCTCTTTCTCTCTCTCTCTCTCTCTCACACACACACACACACAGATTGGATATGTCTTTAAAATGTCTTTTTTACTTGAAGTTTAGTAATTTAACAAAGATGTATCTCAATGGTCATCATTCTGTATCATTTTTTCTGCATATGTGATATACCCTTGATGAGTTCTTCCTTCACTGCTGGAAAGTTTTCCCTATCATGTCTCTTAACTCTTTTTCTGTTCTATTAGTTGAGTTGTCTATGTCAGGGACATTAAAAAGAAGCAAATGCTGTTGAATGGTGCTGCATGGAGGGGATTGTAATCATTGCAATGAAATGAAATATGATAGGATGAGTGCAAAACCGATGGTCTCCCATGTAAACTATCACTCAATTCACAATAAAAACTTAAAAAAAGAGAGAGAGAAAGAAAAAGGAAAAACAAGTTGCCATGGAGTCAGTTCTGACTCATGGTGACCTCATGTGTTTCTGAGTAGAAGTGCACTCCATTGGGATTTTAGGCGGTATCTAGGCCTTTCTTCCTGGGCAGTTCTGGTGAGATCTAACTGTCAACTTTTGGGTTAGTAGTTGAATGCTTAGCTATTTGCCCCACCCAGGGAATTCTTCAAGGACATTAGATTGAATTAACACTCAATTTCTGTTCTGTTCTTTTACTATCAAATGTAATAGAGAAAAAGATGAAAAACTTAGCAATGATTACCCCAACACTTTTCTCCATGCTATTAGCATCTTGGATTATTGGCTCAGCATACATATTGAGTAAGGAGCTCTGGTAGCACAGTGGATTATGAGCAGGGCTGCTCACCGCAAGGTCAGTAGTTCAAATCTACCAGTCATTCCACCGGAGAAAGATGAGACTTTCTGTTCCTATAAAGATTTACAGCCTCTGGTCTGAAGTTTAATGAGCTGTGTGAACTAACTCACAAGCCCATGGACAATGACCTAGCCACAGGGACTAGAGCTGAGAATGAAGCAATCAGTTGGTCTGAAGTGTGGAGAGGTGTGCGTAAACTTCCAAACTTGCAGATAGCACCCATTTGACCTACTTGGATGGCTAACTTACCAGAACCCAACCAGATAAAGATAAAGAAGTTTGATACTGTGAGCAAGCATAGATTGCTAGAATTTGATTAATTGGACCTTTGCTTATGGATGCAGTTGCTCAAAATTCCAACCAAAATGGAAGGATTCTTTATATCAAGGATCAAGCTAGTTTCCTCAGTGCACTGGGATGGTCAATCTAGACATTGACTATCAAAAATAGGGGGCTATAAAGGCATGAAAAAGGAACTCTGGTAGCATAGTGGTTATAAGTCAGGCTGCTAACCTCAAGCTCAGCAGTTCGAAACTACCAGCCATTCAATGGGAAAAAGATGACGCTTTCTGCTCCTGTAAAGATTTACAACCTTGGAAACCCTATCCAGGGTTGCTATGAGTTGGAGCCGACTCTATGGCACACTACTACCACCACCAAAGGCGAGAAGTGCTTACAAGCTTTCATGAATGTTCTTACTTTCAGAATGAGAGGGGTAAGGTAGAATCCGCACTGAATAGTTTTCTTCTTTTCCAGATGGTTCTAGTGAAAAGAGGGTGGAGGATTATGGTGATAGAATTTTATGATGCAGTTGTGAGTAACTGTTTTCAGGAGAAATCATGATTGCCACAAATAATTGCAGAAGTTGTATAAATAAAAGGAGTGAGTGATTAATCTTTCATTTCAGGAACAGAGGACCCCAGGACCATCAAGAAGGAAGAGTATGAGTGGAGCTTGAGATCCTACCCAGAAAAGCAGTGACAGTAGAGATAGTGGCAGAGGCAATGGCATAGAGAGATAGAGCAGCTGAGGACTCTAGGCTGTGTGCCAGTCAGTGGGCGGGAGGCTGGCTTGCAAAATGTGTCCTTTGGATATTTGTTGTTGTTAGGTGCCATTGAGTGGGTACTGACTTATAGCGACCCTATGTACAACAGAAGGAAACACTGCCCAGTCCTGGGCCAACCTCACAATTATTGCCACGCTTGAGCCCATTAACGCTGCCACTTTGCCAATCCATCTTGCTGGGGGTCTTCCTCTTTTTCTCTGACCATCCACCTTACCAAACATGATATCCTTCTCCGGCGACTAGTCCCTCCTGGCAATATGTCCAAAGTATGAGAGATGAAGTTGTCCATCCTGCCCCTCAAGGAGCACTCTGGCTGCACTTCTTCCAACACAGATCTGTTGATTCTTTTGGCAGTTCATGGCACTTTCAATATTCTCCTCCAACACCATAACTCAGAAGCATCAATTCTTGTATGATCTTCCTTATTCACTGTCCAGCTTTTGAATGCATATGAGGTTATTGAAAATATCATGGCTTGGGTCAGGCACACCTTAGTCCTCAAGCTGACATCCTTGCTCTTCAATACTTTAAAAAGGTCTTGTGCAACAGATTTGCCTAATGCAATACATCATCTGATTTCTTGACTGCTGCTTCCATGAGTGTTGATAGTTGATCCAAGAAGAATGAAGTCCTTGACAACTTCAATCTTTTCACTGAGTGAACGACCTCAGCCACTATTTGTTTTCCATTTGAATCATCCACAGGTAACCTCACTCTGCAGAGGCAAGTACTGTGTCCCTGTTTATCAAATTCATATTCTAATTCTTCTCCTTCTCAGTCAAAAAAAACCTTGGAGAGCCTTTTTAGGATCTTTTATATATAAGGCTTTCCTTTCCTGCTGAAACTAAGACAATGCCTCATCCTCTATAGCATCTTCTCCCATTCCTCAGGTGCAGCCCATCTCATCATCTTGATTATTAGTATTTCTCTTTCTTTCAGTAGTATCCATTTCCTCTTCTTCATCTGAGTCGTCTGCTAACATCTTCTCCAGCATCATTTGTTGCTGCTTGCATAATTCCTTCAACTGTGTTACTGTTAACTCAGATTCTGCCTCTCCATCTTCCTCTGTCCCTTTGTCTCTATTACTGGCTGCAGTGGCTGGCGGTCTGACTTTTGTCCAGTAAGAGTCTGAGTCAGAACCAACTTGACAGCATGTAACAAAAACAAAGCCTACAGAATGCAGACTTAATAAAGCAATCCAAGCCATCTCCTGCAAGATAAAGAGCCAAGTGCTGCCTCCAAAGCGAAGAACATGTCCAACGTGGACTCGGCAATAGGTGCGGGGTGGGATGCAGGTTTTGTTGAGAAAAGTTCAATGGGTGCTTCCAAGATTGTAGAGGTAGAAGCCAGGCCAGTGGCCATCGCATTCTTTGCCATGGCCAAACACTCTGTGCTGTCGTGGAAGCTTCCCTAGAAGCTTGTCGAATCCTTGATAATTTGGGATTGCTGCGTCAAGAGACAGTATCTCAGAAAAGGAGAGCCAAGAACTGGAAGATGAAGACTTTTATTATAGTGATGATGACACATTCCTTGATTGGACTAGCCTGGTTGAGAAGAAGCGTCTCAACCAAATGAAGAAGGCTGGGAAGATTGATGAGAAGCCAGAGAGTTTTGAATCATTGGTTGCAAAGTTAAATGATGCTGAAAGGGAACTCTCTGAAATTACTGAAAGGCTAAAAGCCTCAAGCAAAGCTTTGTCAGAGTCACCATCTCAGAATTCTTTAGATGAATTCTAGGGAGCCAAATAAATTCTTCATTTCATATCCAAAATGAAATCAGGGAGTGCTTTAGATGGCGTGCCTGGGAAGAAACTTCACTTGAGAATCTTTGAATTGAGAAAAGAACAACAAAGACTTAAAGGATTGATAAAAATTGAAAAGCCAGCAGAGATTCCAGAACTAAAAAAGACTGAAAATCAGACTATAGATTCAGAAAAGCTGAAGAGTTCACATTGCCTGTCTTTGGTGCCATGAAAGGGGGAAGCAAATTCAAATTAAAAACTAGAATAGTACGGAAGTTACCTCTGAGGCGTCCAGAACTCCCTCCAACTCTAATGAGAACAAAAGATGAGACTGAAGTAGAAGAAGAGAAAGAAGAGGAGGAGGAGGAGGAAGAAGAAAAGGAGGAATGTGAAAAGAAACAAATGGAGGGTGGAAACAGTGGGCTACAGCAGGCAGTAGAGCCAGAAGCAGCAGTGCCAGAAACGAGTCCTTCTGCAGATTTCATATCTTGTAAAGAAATGATAGGCCATGAAAACATGCCTCAACTCAACCAAGTAAAACAGAATAAAGACGACCAAGAGGTTATTGAAACAGCTTCATCACTCCAGGAAACTTCAGCATTAAAGAATTAATGCATGAAAAGCAGAGATGAATTGAAGAAAAAAAAGCTGCTGGTCCAAGCAAGCTCCCACCAACACTTTCCTCCAAATATCCAGAAGATGATCCACACTACTGTGGCTAGGTCCCACCAGCAGGTCAAAGTGGTGATGGCAGGACCCATCTTAATGACAAGTATGGCTATTGATTGCTTTAGTATCCCAAAAGATCTTGTGGACCATGTAACATGGGATATTTGGGATAATCTTTCAAGTTGAATGGCCAGAGGAGTTAGGAGAATTGATTGTAAAATCTGGTGACCTGTCTTTTCATCTGTGCTCTCAACTTCCTGAATTTATCACCCACCTGATTTTCTTGAATTTTGTATTATGTTGTAAGTGTTTGTGTATGTATATAGAAAAGAAACCATATAGTTTGAGAAGTAAAATGAGAGATGTGACCCTATTAAAATGAGAAAGCAAAGATGTCACTAATATTGATTTAAGGTCACACGCTCATCAGATCTTAGAGATTGCTTTTCATGAGCAATAGGCTACTTGTGGAGTCAGGCTCTAGAATTCACTGATGTTGTTTCCTCAAATAAGTGTTCTTTTAACATGCCATGGATGTTACCCAGGGTGTCCTTGTCATGCTTGGGACTGAACATAGATACACAATGGGGCTTCCTACTCCCATAAACTATAATTCTCAGCCAGGTTTGAGAACAGACCAATTCTATCAGGACATGTGAAGTACCATCACCACTTCATGTCCCCAGACACCTGATCAAAAACATGCTGGGAAGGTCCTGGACTCTGACCCATCACTCTTCCTCCCATGCAGGAGGCAAATATACTGGATGTGTTCTGCCCAGTGGGGGCCTTCTCACAGCTTCAGAGACGGGTATAAAAGTTCCTTCCTCTCTGGAAAAAAAAAAGAATATAAAAGAATGTAGTTTATTGGCCCAGTGGTGAGGATTTTTGTTTTCTTTACATTGAGGTACAATCCATACTGAAGGCTGAGCGCTTTGATCTTCATCAGTAAATATTTTAAGTCCTCTTCACGTTCAGCAAGCAAG
>NW_006408644.1:7245679-7257250 GCF_000296735.1 Chrysochloris asiatica | reverse complement strand
AGATCCATCAGACATCAGCAATGATATCCCTCATTCCATGGCCTCTTCTGAATCCAGCTTGAACCTCTGGAAGTTCTCTGTCAATGTATGCTTGCAGCCGTTTCTATATTACCTTTAGTAAAACTTTACTCGCATGTGATTTCAAAATATTGTCTGATGATTTCTGCATTCCACTGGGTCACCTCTCTGAAAGGATACAACCCTGGTGCCTACCTTTCTTGATTTTAAACCATTCAGTATCCCCTTGTTCTGTTTTAACAACTGCCTCTTAATCTATTTACAGCTTCTGCATGAGCACAATTAAGTGTTCTGCAATATCCATTCTTCTCAATGTTATTTATAGTTTGGTCTGATCCACACAGTCAGGTACCTTTGCATAGTCAACAAAGCACAAGTAAGCATCTTTCTGATATTTTCTACTTTCATTCAAGATCCATAGGACATCAAAAATGATATCTCTCATTCCATGTTTTTTTGGTTTTTTGTTTGAATCTGGTTTGAATTACTGGAAGCTCCCTCTCCATGTACTGCTATAATAGTTTTTGAATTATCTTCAGTAAAATTTTAATTTCATATGATATTACTGATATTGTTCAATTAGTCATACATTCTACTGGGCAACATTTCTTTGGAATGGGCAAAAATATGGATCTCTACCAATTGCTTGCCTTCCATATTTCTTGGCATAAACAAGTGAGCTCCTCAAGCTTGTTGAAACATTTCAGTTTATATTCCATCAATTCCTAAAGTCTTGTTTTTTGCCAATGCCTTCCATGCAACTTAGATTTCTCACTTCATTACCATTGGTTCTTGATCATGTGGTACAGCTTGAAATGATTGAACATCGACCAATTCTTTTTGGTACAGTGACTTTGTGTTTGCCTTCTTCCTTCTTTTGATGCTTCCAGTGTCACTGAATATTTTGCTCATAGAATCCTTCAGCTCTGCAATCCAATGCTTGAATTTTTTCTTTAGTTCTTTCAGCTTGAAAAATTCTGAGTGTATTCTTCTCTTTTGGTTTTCTAACTCCAGGTCTTTAGACATTTCATGATAATACTTGACCTTGTCTTCTTGAGCTACCCTTTGTAATTTTCTGTTCCGTTCTTTTGATCATTTCTTCCAGTCACTTTAGCTTCTCTATGCTCTAGAGCAAGTTTCAGAATTTCTTCTGACATTCACTTTGGTATTTTCTTTATTTCTTGTCTCATTAATGACCTTTTGCTTTCTTCCTGTATGATGTTCTTGATGTCATGCCACAACTCTTCTGGTCTTTGGTCATTAGTGTCTAATGCATCAGATCTGTTCTGAGATGGCCTCTAAATTCAGGTGGGCTATATTCAAGGTTATATTTTGATTCTCATGGACTTGTTTTAAATTTCTTCAGCTTCAGCCTGAACTTATATGAGCAATTGAAGGTCTGCTCCATAGTCAGCCCCTGACCTTATTTTGGCTGATATTGAACTTTTCCAGTCTCTTTCTACATTGTAGTTAATTTGATTCCTGTGTATTCCAACTGGAGAGGTCCAGATATATAACCAGCCGGCTTTTGTGTTTTGTTTTGTTTTGTTTTCAAAGGTATTTACAATGAAGAAGTCATTGGTATTGCAGAATTCTGACATGCAACCTTAAGCATCATCTCTATCACCAAGGTCATATTTTCCTGCTGTGGGTCCTTCCTCTTTGTTTCAAACGTTCACATTCACTAATTATCAGTGCATCTTGATTACATGTTGTATCCCTTTGAGACTGAAAAAGTTGTTAGAATTCTTCAGTTTCATCATCAATGGCTTTAGTGGTTGGTATGTAAGTTTGAATAATAGTGATATTAACTGGTCTTCCTTGTAGGAAAATGGATATTATCCTATCACAGACAGCACTGTACCTCAAGATAGATCTTGAAATTTTCTTTTTGACAATGAATTAAATGCCATTCCTCTTTAGTTTGTAGTTCCCAGCATAGTAAACTACAAACTGATTCAAAACATTGCAGCACGGTAATGCCTAGGATATCTATCTTTATATGGTCCAATAGATTCCTTCTTTTTAATAGATTCATACTTTGTACTGTCCACATTTTGATTATTAATGGATTTTTGCAGCTGTTTCTTCACATTTTGAGTTGTGCCACATCAATAAATGAAGGTCCTGAAAGCTCTGCACTATTTACATCATTAAGTTCAGCTGTACTTTGAGGAGGCAGCTCTTCCCCAGTTATATTTTGTGTGCTTTTCAACCTGAGGGTCTTATCTTCCATCACTATATCTGATAGTATCCCACTGCTATTCATAAGGTTTTCAGTGACTAGCTGCTCAGAAGTGGTCTGTCTCTCCTTCTTCCTAGTCTTTCATATTCTGGAAGCTCCACTGATACCTGTTTGCCATGAGTGACCCTGTTGGTACTTAAAATACTGGTGGCATAGCTTCTGCCACAGCAACAACACAAAAGACACCACAGTATGACAAACTGACAGATGAGTGGTGGAAAGGTACAGTAGTAATGTTAAAGCATAGATGATGATAAACTTAAGGGCAGTGAACCTAAACTAAGCACTGGTGGTGCAGTTGTTAAGTGTTCAAGTTAATATGATGTATTTTATGCCTTACTGGTCATTTCTAGGCTGTAGTGGTTAAAGTGCTTAGCTGTTGACACAGAGGTTTGTGGTTCAACCCCACTACCCGCTCTATGGTAGAAAGATATGGCAGTCTGCTATTGTAAAGATTATAGCCCTGGAAACACTATAGGACAGTTCTGCTCTGTCCCATAGGGTAACTATGAGTTAGAATTGACTGGATAGCAATGTATTTAATAGGAGTCTAAATTGATGGGGGTGAAACAACTAGAGCAAAAATTAGAATATTGATATACTGTGAAGAATGTAACCAATGTCATTGAGCAATATGTGTAGCGATTGTTGAATGGGAGCATATTTTGATGTATATAATTTCACCAAAAATTAATTTAAAGTTAAAGAAAAGCAATATAGAAATATATAGACTAAGTACCCAACAATCTCACCACTTCAGCCCCAAACAATTATCGTTAGCAGTTAATAGTGTTAGCAGATGGACAACCAGATTGTAGAAATGTACAGATATGGGTTAGCTCTTAATGTTTTCATTTATTTTTTTAAATGGGACCTTACTGTGTGCATGCTAAGGAAAAATGAAAGGAAAACAACTGAAAACTCAGTAATTCAGACAATCCAATAGCAAAAGGCAAAAAAATATTTGAATACATATTTAACCAAAGATGATATACGGATGACCAGTAAGCACTTAAAAAGATATTCAAAGTCATTAGTCATTGTTGTTGTTAGGTGCGATCCAGTCAGTTCTGACTCTTAACGTACCTATATATTACAGAACAAAACACACTGTCCACATAATCTCTGCTATGTTTGGGCCCATTGTTGCTGCCACCGTGTCAGTAAGTCTCATTGAGGATTTTCTTTTTTCTCACTGACCCCCTACTTTACCAAGTATGGTGTCTTTCTCCAGAAATGAGTCTCTCCTGATGACATGTCCAAAGTACATAAGACCAGTATTATCACACTTCTAAGGAGAATTCTGCTTGTCTATTTCAAGACAGATTTATTTGTTCTTCATTGTATATTTTTCTTTACCAACACCATAATTCAAAAACAACTCTTCTTTGGTCTTCCTTATTCATTGTTCAAATTTAACAGGCATGAGGTGAATGAAAATATAGCTTGGGTTAGGCACACCTTATTCCTTAAAGAAACATTTTTTCTCTTTAACACATTAAAGAAATGTTTTGTGAAGGATTTTCCCAATGCAATATGTTGTTTGATTTCTTGACTGCTTCTTCCTTGGACACGATTATGGATCCAAGTAAGATGAAGTCCTTGACACCTTCAATAGGTTCTGTGTTTATCATGATGTTCCTTATTGGTCTAGTTGTGAGAATTTCTGTTTTTTAATGGAGTCCTGGTGTGGCATTATAGGATAAGCACAGGACCACAAGTTGGTTTGAACCACAAGGCCAGCAGTTCAAACTCACCAGCCACTCCTCAGAAACCCTTCATAGGGTCTCTATGAGTCATAACCAACTAGACAGCACTTAACAACAACAACAACAATGTTGAGGTGTATTCCATACTGAAGAGTCTAATCTTTGATCTTTTCAGTAAGTGCTTCAAGTCTTTTTTGCTTTTAACAAGCAAGGTTGTGTCATTTGCATGTCTCAGGTTGTTAATGAGCCTTCCTTCAATCCTGATGCTACATTCCTCTTCATATAGTTCAGAATCTCAGATGATTTGCTCAGCACATAGATTGAAAAATTATGGTGAAAGAAAACAACCCTGACACACTTTTCTGTATTTTAAACCGTTCAGTATCCACTTGTTCTCTTTGAATAATTGCCTCTTGGTCTATGTACAGGTTCCACATGAATACAATAAAGTGTTCTGGAATTCATATCTTCACATTGTTATCTGTAATATATTGTCATCTGCACAGTCAAATGCCTTTACATTGTCAATAAAATACAGGTAAACATTTTTTGGTATTCTCTGTTTTGAGCTGTGATCTACATGACATCTCTCATTCAAAATCTTCATTTGAATCTGAGTTGAATTTCTGGTAATTGTCTGTTGATGTAATGCTGTAAGTATTCTTGAATTATCTTTAGCAAAATTTAAATTTTGTGTGATAGTAATGATATTATCTGACAATTTTTGCATTCTGTTGGGTCACTTCTCTTTGAAATGGGAACAAATATGGATCTCATCCAGTCAGTTGGACAGGTAGTTGTCTTCCAAATGTCTTGGCATAGATGAGTGAGTGTTCCAGTTCTGCATCAGTTTGCTGAAAGATTTCAATTTGTATTCTATCAATTCCTGGAGCCTAGTTCTTTGCCAATGCCTTCAACGCACCTTGGACTTCTTCCTTCAGTATCATTAGCTCTTGATCATTGCTACCTCTTCAAATGGTTGAACATCAACTACTTCTTTATGGTACAGTAACTGTACATTCCCTCCATCTTATTTTGATGTTTTCTGCATCATTTAATATTTTGCTCATAGAATCCTTCACTACCATAAGTCAAGGCTAGAATTTTTTATTCAATCCCTTTTGGTTTGCACATTTCGTTATGTTTGACTTTGTCTTCTCGAGCTACCTTTTGAAATGTTCTGTTTAGCTCTTTTACCTCCTCATTTCTTCCGTTTTCTTTAGCATCTCTATGCTGGAGAGCAAGTTTCAGAGTCTCTTTTGACATCCATTTTGGTCTTTCCCTTCTTTCTTGTCTTCTAAATGACCTTTTGCTTTCTTTCTGTATGATGTTCTTGATGTCATCCCACAACTCTTCTGGTCTTCGGTTTTTAGTGTCTAATGCATCCAATCTACTCTTAAGGTGATTTTTAAATTCAGGTGGGATATGTTCAAGATCCTATTATGGCTATTGTGGACTTGTTTTAATTTTCTTCAGCTTCAGCCTGAGTTTGCATATGAACAGTTGATGGTCTGTTCCTCAGTCTACCCCTGGCTTTGTTTTGGCTGATGATATGCAGCTTTTCCACCATGTCTTTCCACAGATGTAGTCAATTTGATTTCTGTGTATTATATCTGGTAAGGTCCATATGTATAGTTGTCTTTTATGTTGTTTAATAAAGGTATTTATAATGAAGAAGTCATTGGTCTGGCAAAATTCTATTGTGTAATCTCCAGCATCATTTTATTACCAAGTCCATACTTTCCAACTACTGATCCTTCCTTTTTGTTTCCAACTTTTGCTTTTCTATCACCAGTAATTATCAGTATATCATAATTGCATTTTTGATCAATTTTGGATTGAAGAAGTTGATAGAATTCTTCAGTTTCATCATCACTGGCTTTAGTGGTTGGTGCGTAAATTTGAATAATAATGGTATTAACGGGTCTTCCTTCTTGTTGTTGTTAAGTGCCATTGAGTAGGTTCTAACCCATAGCAACCCTGTATAGGGTTTCTGAGGAGCAGCTGGTGAACTTGAACCTCTAACCTTGCATTTCAAATGGGTTTTCAGTCTGGCGCATTAACCCGCAGTGCCACACCAGGTTTTCCTTGTAGGCATATGAATATTATCCTATCACAGACAGCGTTGTACTTCAAGACAGATCTTGATGAATTTTTTTTTTTTATGATGAATGCTGCCCCATTCCTCCTCAATTTGTCAGTCCTAGCATAGTAAACCATTTGATTGTCAGATATAGAATGGCCAATGCCAATCAATTTGAGCTCACTAATGCCTAGGATATCAATGTCTATGTGTCCCATTTCATTTTTGATAACTTCCAATTTTCTAGATTCATACTTCATACATTCTGTGTCCTGATTACTAATAGATGTTTACAACTGTTTCTCTTCATTTTGAGTTGTGCCCCATCAGCAAATGAAGGTCTCCATTCACATAATCAATTCACATCATCACAGGAGTCCTGGTGTGCCACTGTGGGTTTATGTGCTGGACTGCAAAGTTAGTTTGGCCACAAGGCAGGCAGTTCAAGCTCACCAGCCGCTCCTCGGAAACCCTTATATACAGGGTCGCTATGGGTCAGAACCGACTTGAAGGAACTTAACAACAATAGTATTCATATCATTGTGGTCATTAGGGAAATGCAAATTTAAATCACAATAAGATATCTCTGTATTGTTGTTAAGTGCCATCAAATCAGTTCTGATTCATAGTGACCCTGTATAGCATTTCCAAGGAGCAAGCTGGTGGATTTGAAATGCAGTGCTTATCCTACAGTACCAAACCAGGACTCCTAACACCACTTAACTACTAAAACAAAAAACAAAACAAAAAATCAAACCCATTGCTATCGAGCTGATTCTGACTCATGACGACCTCATTTGTTTCAGAGTAGAACTATGATCTATAAGGTTTTTCTTGGATGTAATCTTTATGCCAGCAAATTACCAGGCCTTTATTCTGTGGTACAACTGAGTAGGTTTGAACTGCCAGAGCTTATAGAGGAGCCCTTGTGACATAATCATTAATAGTTCCACTGCTAACCAGAAGGTTGGCTGTTGAACCTTTCTCAGCTGTTTTATGGCAGAAAGACCTGGTGATCTGTTCCTGTAAATATTACAGCCTGGAAAACCATCTAGGGCAGTTATACTCTGTCACATGTGGTCATTATGAGTTTAAATCCATTCTTAACTGTGCTTAGCAACAGGAACCTTACATACCCACTGTTGTTGTTATGTATCATTGAGTCAATTTTGACTTATAGTGACCAAATGTGTCAATAAAACAAATATTTTTGCTTTGTTCTTTTGTGAAATATAAGATGTAAAAGGGAAACCACAGGGAGAAAGTAGAATAACTTGTTTCAGGGAGGGGATTGTAATCACTGAGATGAAACAAAGCATATAATTTGTTGAATGTAAAGCTGATGATCTTGTCTGTTAACCTTCACTCAATTTACAATCAAAAGTTTAAAAAAATCAACCAAAAACAAAAACACTGTCCCATAGGATTTCCCAGGTTGTAATCTTTATGGAGTCCTGATGAGGCACTATGGGTTAATGTGCTGGACTGCAAAGTCATTTCGAACCACAAGATCAGAGATTCAAACTCACCAGCTCCTCGGAAACCCTATACAGGGTCTCTATAGGTCAGAACTGACTTGATGGCACTTAACAACAACAACAACAGTCTTTATGGAAGCAGGTCACCAGGTCTTTCTCCTGCAGAACTGCTTGCTGTGTGGGTTTGGACTGCCAACCGTTTGGTAAACAACTAAGTGCTTAACCATTGTGCCAACAAGGCTCCTTTATACACACTTTTGTCACTGTTGTTAAGTGCCATCGAGTCGGTTCTGCATCATAGTGACCCTGTATAGAATTTCTGAGGAGCTACTGAAGAGCTTGAACTACTGACCTTGAGGTCCAGCGCATTATCCTGCAGCACCACACCAGGACTCCATTATACACACTAGAGTGGCAAAAGTGAAAGACCAACCTATTGTTGGAGAGAATTTGAAACAATGGGAACTCATACACTGCTTGTTGTTGTTGTTGTTATGTACCGTGGAGTCAGTTCTGACTCATAGCGACCCTGTACAGGGTTTCCGAGGCTGTAAATCTTTACGGGAACAGAACGCCTCATCTTTCTCCCACGGAACAGCTGGTAGTTTCGAACTGCTGACCTTTCGGTTCACAGCCCAATTCGTAACCACTACGCTACCAGAGCTCCTTCATACACTGCTAATGGGAGTGTAATTTGAGGCAGCCACTTTGAAAAAAAAGTTTGGCAGTGTCTTAGAATGTTAAATGTGTACCTGTCTTATGATACTGCCATTCAACTACTAGATATTTTACCAGGAAAAGTTAAAGCACATGTCCATACAAAGACTTGTATGTGAATGTTCATAGCAGCTTTCGTTGTAACAGTCAAAAATAGGTGAATGGATAAACTGTAGTGTATTTATACAATGAAATTGCTACTCAGCAATAGAAAGGAATGAACTGATTCATGCAACAACATAGATGAATATCAGAATACTCATGCTGAGTGAAAGAAGCCAGACATGCAAGAGTACCTACTATATTATTTCATTTATAGAAAATTCAGACTAATTTACAGTGACAGAAAGCAGATCAGTACTTGCCTCAGGATAAGGGCAGTGAGGGAGGGATGAGTTGTAAAGGGACACAAAGATACTTTTTGGAGTAATAGATATGTTCAGTATTATAATTGTGTTGATCGTTTCACATGTGTATACATATGGTAAAGCCCATCAAATTGCACAATTAAACATCCAGTTTATTTATGTCAGTTACAACTCATTTAAGCTTTAAATGGAAAAAAAAAATGTAGAAAAATATTACATGGACATCTTCCATGTTAGCACTAAGGATCTACCTTATTCTTTTTGCTCTCTGTATGGTGTTTCATTGTATGGATGTGCCGTGATTTATCCATGAAGCCTTGGGTGGGTGACTCATCAGATGGAGGTGATGAGGTACCCTTTTTCATTTGTGTATTAGGATAAGAATGGCTTTTATTTGCTGAACCTGATTAACACATCTGACATCATAAGTCAGAATGTATTTCTGCAACCCACTGCTTCTGGCTGTCTATGATCTCTTGTCTCACTGGGCCCAGAGGATTCATTTATCCTAAACATGGAACCAGATAAAATGATCATAAATGATCTTTTTCCATAAAATTATGTGGCCTCAGAGATAATCTAATTTAACCTGCCTTAATTTTACTGAAAAGAAAGCAGGATAAGTGATTTACCTGAGATCATACAGATACAGTCCCATGCTCATGTCTCTTAGTGTATTTTTCACTGCACAGATGTCAAATAATTGCTTTTTTGCCCCACGGTGGTTTGTATCAGCTCTGGATCAGTATGTATTAATCTTTAGAAAATAAATAAATAAATAAAACAAGCAAAAACACTCCCCATAGACCATTGTTGTTAAACTACCTCTAGAGTATTGGTTTGTTTTTCTTAAGAGAAAATGTAGAAGAGTGATTCTAAAGTATAAATTAAATCAAGTCCTATATGACTGTTGTGCTATAAAACTAATGCAACTTCCAGGAAATTACTGCTCTTTCAAATTATGCATGCCCTAGGATTTCAACTCCTGCTGTCTGTTTTCCTAGAAGTATCTCAAATACTACGTGTTAACTTGGAGAGTAAATTCTATGATGCTTTAAGACATAGATTTTGATTAATTCATTCTTTATTAATTTATTTGATCACTTGTTTAACAAATATTTATGAATGACTACTGGTGCGGCACTGCAGAATAAGCACTTGAGTGATAACCATGGAGTTGGCAGTTCAAACTCACCAGTTGCTCCTTGGAAACCCTATACAGGGTTGCTATGAGTTGGAACCGACTCAATGGCACTTAACAACAACTACATGACAGGCATAGTTTTAGGCACTGTTTTAGTGTCTTGTTCTTGGAGCTTAGATTTGGAGTATGTGAGGTACAGACAATAAAAATCAAGTAAATATACAGTATATTAGATGTTGGCAATTACTATGGAGAAAATTAAGTATAATAAATGAATAGGAAGTATTATCAAAGCAACAGGGAAAAGGTAAAACCATAAAAATTTAGTAAACATTAAAACAAAAGCAATGAAGAAAATGAACAAAGTGAACTCAGCACAGAAAATTATATGGAACAAAGAAACCAGCAGCACCACACACACAAAGAACAAAATGACTGCAATTGACTCATAATTACACAGAACATCAATGGATTAAATACACAACTCAAGAGACAGAGTGTAGTAGAATGGATAAGAAAACAGGATACTTCAGTAATCTTTCTACAAGAGACACACCTTACACAAAAACAAAAGTAAATTAAAAATCAAAGTAGGGAAAATATATTAAACTAATGATAATAAAAAATGAGCAGAAGTGGCAATATTAACTTCTGATAAAATAGATTTTAAGGGAAAACCTAGCATAAGAGACAAAGAAGGGGGAGCACAAACAAGATGGTGTAAGTGCAGTGAGGAGAACCTTCAGCAACAACACAGACCACCAACCAAGCAGGCTCAGGGGATGGTCCCAGAACTCTGAATCACACATAAAGGAATATTTAGAAGGTTGGAAGACTTACAGCTGGGAGAATTTGTAGGAGAAGCAAGAAATCCATTGCTTTCTAATTCAAGACACTTAGCTGCTCCTAGAGCTGCCATCTTGGGTCAGACAAAGCAGGGGAAGGATCAGAGCAGCCACGGACGCCTGACAGAAACACGGAGATAAAGGTATGGACATTCTCTTTTTTTGGTATCTGTTCATTGGTCTCTCGCTGTCTGTGTACCTCCATTCTGGTGAATAGAAGGGGTGACTGAGTGAGTGGAAACCCCACCCCCACCCCTGGAGGGTTCTACTACGCATGTGGACAGATCTCCTCAAAATTTAAAGTGACAGTTTCCACTTAAAACCAAATGGCAGTGCAAAACAGCCACAGCCAGCCATGAACTGTTTATAATTAGGAAAAAGATCTGAACAAGGATTTTGGAACAGAACAGACAGACTAAAAAGGAAATAGGCCAAAAATTAAATCCTGAATTACATCAAAACGACCAAGATTAGCATCTTGAAGTTTCTCAGGAAGAAGGGAAGCCCATCTACTGATCACATCTACCTGGAGGCAAGTAAGGTCACAGATACCTCCTGAATATGCCCAGTACATGTCCAGAAACGAGATAAAGTAACTGAGGCAAATGAGCTGGAAGCAGACCTACACTCCATAATGGAAGATGGGCAAGCTTTGGAAATGCCTGAGAAGAAATTCAGAGAAATGATTATAAAGTGTATCAAAACACTATACAATGGAGTTGAGAAAAATAATGAAGAAGTCAGGAAAACACTACAGGAACAATAAAATAAAATAGATACAGCATTGGAAACAATTCAAAACCTATATAAAGAGGTCCAAATGATTAATAATAGAATATCAAAAATGGACAATACACTGAAAGGGCAAAGGAGTAGAATTGAAGAGTTAGAAGCCAGAACTAGTGAGCTAGAAGATAAATCTCTCAACACTACTAAGATAGAAGAGCAAACACAAAAAGGGATT
>NW_006408644.1:7154616-7237633 GCF_000296735.1 Chrysochloris asiatica | reverse complement strand
GGAACAAATCCTTACAGCAAGAATCATTCCCCCCACACACACACACAGTGGACAGAGATGGGCAACTTGGACATTGGATACTCAAATGGGGAGGGGGGGACTACAAAGGCAAGAAGTGACTGGCTTACAAGCTTTCAAAAGGGAACCTAGTGTTAGGGAGCATGGAGGAAGGCAGAATCTCTAGTGGGTACTATTCAATCTGTCTGGGCGGGGCGGATGAAAGGAAATACAGATGGGTAACTCGTGATACTGTAGTGAAGAATGCTTATCAGGATGGATTATGAGGGTTGGAAATGCAAAGGTAGACGTTTTGTAACAAGGAAGGGAGTGATTAATTCTACAGGCTAGGAGTGGAGGTATCTGGGACCATCAATGGAGAAATGCTGAGAGTGGGACCCTACCCAGAGAAACAGAGATGCCTGAGATGGAGACAGAGACGATGACATGGAGTAATGAAGCGGGTGGGGACTTTGGATCCAGAGAGGGAAAGGGACTGTGGGCTGAAAATGGGGGGGGAGGGGGAAGTGTAGGGGGCGGGCTTCTAGAATATACCCTTTGGTTGGTTGATGATGCATGGAGGGGATTGGAACCATGGCAATGAGATGATATACGATGGAATGAATGTAAAACTAAAGTTCTCTCATGTAAACTACCATATAATTCACAATAAAACATAAAAAAAAAAAACAGTTGGATTCTTCTACACTAATAAAGACAGCTCTGAAATGAAAATCAGGAAGACAGTCACCCAATAGATGAAATATTTAGAAATAAATCTAACCAGAGACACAAAAGAAAACTATAAAACACTACTACAAGAAAATAAAACAGACTTACAAAAATGGAAGACTATACCAGGTCCTTGAGTAAGAATACTTAACATTGTGAAAATGTCAGCAACTACCCAAAGCAGTCTATAGATATAATGAAATCCCAGTGTCATTCTTTAAAGAGATGAAGAAACTAAGCATTAACTTTGTATGGAAAGAAAAGAGATCTCGGATAAGCAAAGCATTACTTAAGAAGAAGAACATAGTTGTATGCCTCGCACTTCCTGATCTCAAAATCTACTATACAGCCACAGTGGTCACAACAGCCTGGTACTGCTACAACGAAAGATACATAGATCAGAGGAACAGAATTGAGAAGCCAGTAGTGAATCCATATACATACAGTCAGCTGATCTTTGACAAGGGACCAAAACACATTTAATAGGGAAGAGATGGTCTCTTCAACAAATGATGCTGGCAAAACTGGAAATCCATTTGCAGAAAAATGAAACAAGACACGTATCTCACACCATATAAAAAAAACAAATCCAACGTGGATTAAAGACGGAAATGGAAAACTTAAAACTATAGAGATCATCAATGAAAAATAGGGACAAACTTAGTGGCTCTAATACATGGTATAAATACACTGTCAAACATAACTAAAAAAACACAAAGAGTAGAAGACAAAATAGATGACTGTCAATGTTGGGTGCCATCGAGTCAATTCCAACTCATAATACATATTATGTTGTATTAACAGAAGGAAACAATACCCACTCCTGCACCATCCACACAATCACTGTTAAGCTTGAGCTCATTGCTGTAGCCACTGTGCCAATCCATATTGTTGGGGATCTTCCTCTTTTTCGCTGACCCTCTACTTTGCCAATCAGTCCTTCTCCAGGGATTGATCACTCCTGATAGCTGTCCAAAGAACAAGAGACAAAGCTCTATTCCATTCACATCATCACAGTCAACTCTACTTTGAGGAGGCAGCTCTTCCCTACTTGTATTTTGAGTGCCTTCCAATCTGAGGGGCTCATCTTCCAGCACTATATCTGTTGTTATTGTTAAGTGCCATTGAGTTGGTTCCAATTTATAGCAACCATGCTTAGGGTTTCTGAGGAATGGCTGATGAGTTTGAACCGCTGACCTGGTAATCTGGTGCTTATCCTACAGTGCCACACCAGGACTCCTATATCTGACGGTATTCTGGTGCTATTTATCATCTTCCAGTATTCAATCTTCTGTTGCTTTCTGGCAGTGTTCTACTTCTATTCATAGATAGGGGCCTCCTAAAAATTAGACACTAATGTGCATCAAAAGATTTCATCAAAAGAGTAAAACAAGAGCACACAGACTATGAAAATTTTTTTTTGCAATGACAAAACAGATATGGGACTAAACTCTAATGTTTATATAAAGCTACAACACTTCTACTAGAAAAAGACAATCCAATTAAAAAATGGGTGGAGGACATGAACAGACACGTCACCAAAGAAGACATTCAGGTGGTCAACAAACATATGAAACAATGTGATCGTTAATCATTGATGGCGATGGTGATGGTGGTATGCTGTGGAGTCGGTTCCGACTCATAGCGACCCTGTACAGGGTTTCCGAGGCTGTAAATCTTTAAGGAGAACAGAAAGCCTCATTTTTCTCCTGCGGAACAGCTGGTAATTTTGAGAGATGCAAATCAAAACAACAAGATTTCATCCCACTCAAGCATTAATAGCAAAATTTTTTTAAAAACACAGAAAACAAGAAATCCTGGCAAGTTTGTGGAGAGACTGGGACCCTCCTATATTCCTGGTGGAACAGTAAAATGATGCAGACACTGTAGAAAATGGTATGGCACTTTTTCAAAAAAGTTGGAAATAGAAATACTGTATGACCCATCAATCCCCTCTACTTGATATCTATCCACAAGAAATAAGAGCCAACAAGACTGGTCTCAGGGGACAGAAGCAAATAAAGAAAAAAAGAAAACAGGGAAAGAAAACAAAAACAAGGGAGGAGAAAGAAATGGAAGGGGGAGGGGAGGAAAAAGGAGAAAACCGGAGGAGGCAGGGCACCTGGGAGATGTTCCTATCGGCTGAGGAGGCTGCAGTGACAGGGTATCCAGTACAGGTTATTGTGCTCTGGTGACCACTAAGGTCACAGGGGAGTGGGTACCCGGTCCTGGACAGAGTCCCTGTTGCCTAGAAGGTGACTGGGGGCAGGGTACCTGATCTTGTAAGGACTATCTACTGGCTCAGAGAGCTTCTGAGCCAGTAGATAGTCTCCTACAGACTAAAAGGACAGCTAGTCCTCAAAGAAGCTTATGCAACTCAGGGGTGACTGGGAATAGGGGCCCACCTGGCACTGTAAGTTTTGCTGGCCCAAAGAAGTGAACCTCTGATGGGGATGTGGGGAGGATAGGGAAGTGGCTACACTTCTGGTCACAGATCAAGGGGTGATTACACCTTTCTGGTCGCCAAACACTGGTGTGGGCACTTGCATGGAACATATTATCAGGCCGCTGTCCCTATCAAAATGCCACTTGCAAAAGTTCAAAATAACTATGCAGTGTCAGACCAGCTGACAATTCATCATTCCGTTTGTCTCCTTGTTCATTTTTGTTTAGCTTTTTCTTCCAGTTGGTATTTGGTTCACTTCTCTATCCTTTCCTCCGAAGCTCGTGGTACCAGGATTATCAGTATCATGTCTTTGTTTTAGAGGGTCTGGGTAACCTGTTTACTTACTCCACCATATTCAGAATTGTCTACATGAACCATGGCTTCATCTATCCCAAGACCAGAGCTAGATGGTGCCTAGTTAATGCTACTGACTATTCTGATCAGGACCACAATAGATGGATCCTGGTAGAAAGGCAGAACAATGTGGAACAGAACTTCTAATTCTTAAAAAATCCTGAATTACTGGACTGGTTGAAACTAAAGGAATTCCCAAGACTATTGCCAAAAGGTACTCTTTAAACATTGAACCACAACCTTGAGGTCACCTTTTAACTGTATAACACATTGGCTTACCAGAGAAAGAATGTCACCCATGAGTACTGTGTTCTTATAAAAATCATCTATATAAAGCCAAATTGTCAACAGTTACTTTATTTTTAAATATTTATTCTACAAATATTTACTGAACATCTACATTGAACCTAGTTGCCATGCAGATATTTAAAAAATAATAATATTGTGTTTGGGGTGAAAGTTTATATAGCAACTAAGGTTCTCACTTGACAATTTCTACATAAATTGTTCAACAACATTAGTTCTATTTTTCACAAGGTATCATGGTCAACAATTGCTTTAGAGAAAAAAAAAAGATGAGAAGGTATGGGGTCAGGGAAACTAGATTACATAGGGGAACATGCAGAATGAGAAGGAGAATATTTATGCATTGTGAAGAATGTAGCCAATGTCACTGAACAATGTGTGTAGAAATTAGTAAAATAGAAATCTAATCTGCTTTGTAAACTTTCACCAAAAACACAGTATTACCTCAAAAACCAAAAACAACATACCGTTTAATATATACGTATGTATGTATATCTATAATAGTATATATATATATATATATATATATATATATATATATGCTGTATGTTGAGTAAATAATTCAAGAAGATGAATTATATGAAGAAAAAATGTGGCATTAGGGTTGGAGAAAGACTCATTAACAGCCTGTGATATGCAGATGTTACAATTTTGCTTGCTGAAAGTGAAGAGGACTTAAAATACTTACTGATGAAGATGAAAGACCACAGCTTTCAGTATGGGTTGTACGTCAATGTAAAGAAAACAGAACTCCTCACCACTGGACCAATAAATAATATCCATATAAATGGCGAAAAGATTGAAGTTGTCAAGGACTTCACTTTGACCAGATCAACCATCAACACTCATGGAAGCAGCATTCAAGAAATCAAATGATGTATTATATTAGGCAAATCTGTTGTACAAGATCTCTTTAAAGTGTTGAATAGCAAAGATGTCAGTTTGAGAACTGGTCTAAACCATGGTATTTTCAATAACTTCATATGTACGTTAAAGTTGGACAGTGAATAAGGAAGAGCATAGAAAAATTGATGCATTCAATTATGGTTTTGGAGGAGAATATTAAAAGTACCATGGACTGTCAAAAGAACAAACAAATCTGTGTTGGAAGAAGTACAGCCAGAATGCTCCTTAGAAGCCAGGATGGCCAGACTTTGTCTCTCATACTTCAGACATATTATAATGAGGGATCAATCCTTAGTAAAGTGGAGGGTCAGTGAAAAAGAGGAAGACCCCAATGAGATGGATTGGCACAGTGTCAGCAACAATGGGCTCAAGGGTAGCAATGATTGTGAGGTTGGCACAGGACTGGCAGTATTTTGTTCTGTTGTGTATAAGGTTGCTATGAGTCAGTACTGACTCGACGGCACCGAACAACAAGATATTAAGCTTCATTTAAGGCATTTGTTCAAGAATTCAGTTAACTGATATTTGATTGTTTATTTTATGTGAGTTTCTCTGCTAGGCACTGGGAGCATAGCAGTGAACAAGATACATGGTCCCTGTTTCGTGGAATGTACTCTAATTGAGGAGAAGGCCATTAAATAAGACTCATATATGAAGACAGCAACTAGGAAATACAGGTGCTTTGGGAGTACATAGGAAAGTTACTAAACCAGACCTAAAATAGGAGTGTAGTCAAATAAATTTGGAAGATTTAACATATAAGGGGAGAGCTGAAGAAGAAGCAGATTAAATTAAATAGGTAAAGAAAAGTGGATGTTGTAAGAAGAATATACAGACAGAGAAAAATGAGAACCGGAGGATTTTGGATACTCAGGGAAACAACACCATTGTTCTGGAATGTAAAGTGAGGAGAGGTAAAAGGTGGAAGATGAGGCTGGAGAGATATGCAGGGGTCAAATCATAAGGCCTTTCTTGCCATGCTAAAGTGTTTGAACTCAATCCTAAAAGCAATGGGGAACCACTGAAGGATTTTAAAAGCACATATACTCATTTTGGATCACCTGATGTGGCACTGTGAATTAATGTGCTTAGACTGCAAGGTCGGTTTGAACTGCAAGGCCGGCATTTCAAGCTCACCAGCCACTCCTTAGAAACCCTATTACAGGGTTGCTATGAATTGGAAACAACTCAATGGCACTTAAAAACAATACTCATTTTAGAAAGGTCACTCAGGCTACAATTGCATATAGGTTGGAAGAAGGCTTGCATAGAGGCAGGAGAGCCCAACTTCCTTTAAATATTTAATTAACTCTTGACTTTTATTCTAGTGTGCCATTTGAAGTACCAAAGCTAAAAAGTGGAAAGAGCATGCGTGA
Source organism: Chrysochloris asiatica (assembly GCF_000296735.1). Classification (NCBI taxonomy): domain Eukaryota; kingdom Metazoa; phylum Chordata; class Mammalia; order Afrosoricida; family Chrysochloridae; genus Chrysochloris; species Chrysochloris asiatica. The sequence goes on along the minus strand of NW_006408644.1, from coordinate 7,231,516 downwards.
GGCTGAGAGTGAGAGCTTGGATAGCTATACAGCTGACTCTGATAGCACCTCCAGGTAAGATTCCCCATACCTCCACTCAGCCCAGAGTTCCAATTTTTTTCATTACCATCAAGATCTTCTGTGCCTTTGGTATGCCTGATTTCTGTCCTCAGGAATTTGGAGATGAGGTATTTGCTCTGAACTCACCAGAAGTCTTTCAGTAGCATTTCTACTAGTTTGACTCTGAGCACAGCTGCTTGTATGTTAACTTCCACAGGCTGCTGCTGTGCTTTAAAGGGCTCTTCCTAGCCCAGCTCGATTGACTACTACTGTCCCTAAGGAATGGAGGTGTGAGTGTATGTATTTATGAAGTTATATATCGTCTGTATCCCTCAAGATAAATCAGATGTGAAGTGTACTTTCTGATTTGGTTACTACAATGACCTTAAGCCAGTAGCTCTTCTTCCATAGAAGTTTGGTTCCTGGATGGAAGGGGATGGGGATGAGGTGATAAACTATAACTTCTGTATTTACCATCAGGAGAGACTCTCTGGATAAATCTGGCCTCTTTCCAGAATGGAAGAAAATGTCTGCCCCCAAATCTCAAGTAGACATGGTAAGCTTTAGATTACTGACATATCTTTCTCTTTCTCTTTCCCATCCTTCCTGTTTTTATCAGAAATAATTTAAATTGGAAATTCATCTAAACACATTTCAGTTCAAAGTCACTTGGGAGCATGTTCTAAGATTTTAGTTGAAATGTGGGAAAATAGGTTTTATGCTTACTCCAAAACATTTCATCTTTAAGTTTGATTCATACTTATGTTACAATCTAAGTCTTATTCTTCCTTATTCTGCTCACCCACCCAACCACCCTTTCCCCTTCCCGTGTCTCTATTTTTTCCTAAGGAGTTCCTGAGTGGTGCACATGGTTAATCACAGGACAGCAAGCCAAGAGGTTTGTGGTTCAAATCTACCTAAAGGCACCTTGAAAGTCAGGGCTAATGATCTGCTTCCAAAAGGTCATAACTTTGAAAACCCTATGGAGTACTTCTATTCTACACACATGAGTTGGTATTAGTTCAACAGCAACTTACAACAATAATTCCTTCCTAGGAAACTCAGCCTGGTGGTCAAAATGTGGTATCTGTGGACGAGGGTGAAATGATATTCAAGAAGAACACCAGAAAAATCCTGAGGCCTTCAGGTAGCTGATTTCCTTTCATGGTATTTTGGGATTAAAGTTATGAATACCCTTGATGGATGAACTCTTGGTAGGAAGAAGAGTGGGTCTTTTTTGACTTGACTTTCTGGTTTTCCACTCAGAGTACACTAAATCTGTGATAGATCTTCGTCCAGAAGATGTGGGGCACACAAGTGGCTCCTTGGGAGACAGAAGTAAATCTGTCCCAGGCCTCAGTGTAGATATGGTAAGTGCCCTTATATTTCACTTGGTCACTATATGACATTTTATTTATCTAGAGTTGACTCCTGGTAGTATAGTGGGTTATGAGTTGGGCTGCTAACCACATAATCAGCAGTTCAAATCTACCAGTCGCTCTATGGGAGAAAGATGAGGTTATCTGCTCCCATAAAGATTTACAGCCTCAGAGACCCCATACAGGGTTGCTATGAGTCGGAACCGACTCTATGGCACACAACCACCACCACCAGAGTTGACTTTAGTACCCAATACTCTTCATTAAACTGTTTAATTCTTTAGGAAAAAACAACATGGCTCCTGATTCACCCAAAATTTCAAAAGCAAATCTAGTTCCTGATTTGCTTAAAGAAAAAGACTACCTTCCCCATGTCTTTGGTATTCTAGTATATGGCTGAACATGTGGTTTGGGGGCTCAAGTAAAAGTTATTCTAATTAAAATTTACAGGAATGCCTGGGTTAGGGCAGTCAAATGGGAGAGTTACAAATTCTAAAAAAAAAAAAAGCATCACATATGCTTTTGAGATTTGATATTTGAGGAAGATTGTTAGAATATAGTGTGGAATCTTGAAATGGGGAGGCATATAAAGATAAGGGTATATGTGTTCATGTACATTTGACATCTCAGAACTTGGCAACAATTATGGTTCCAACTACAGGAATCTATTCTCATTTTTCTGAACTCTGATTCTGTATTTATTGTTCCAGGAAGAGGAAGAGGAAGAAGAAGAGGAAGAAGACATTGACCACCTGGTGAAGCTACATCGTCAGAAGCTAGCCAGAAGCAGCATGCAAAGTGGCTCTTCCATGGTAAGCACTATTAGTTCTTTGATTATAGACATGCTGGGGTGCCAGGAAGGAAGAAAAGTACCTTCCTAGAGCAGAGCCAGGATCTAGAGAAATCATCTAAGTCACCCTTTCCATGTAAGTAAGATTCACTTGTTGTTTCTATTCTCAAATGAGACCACAATTGCTTAGTGCACATGTAGGTAATTCCAGAGCCTTAGACCTGGAAATTCTTAGGTAATTCAGGCTAAATGCATTCTTCATCACAGCTTGATGGATAGTACCTAGAACTTCTCCCCTTAAGAGGTACTCAGAACATGAAGTAAGCAGCATCAGATTTTTTCATTACAGCCCACTCCAAATTCTCACATTAAAGGGCAGTATATGTCCTGAGAAGGGCTCTGGCAGTGTTAACTGAAATCAGGGTATGATTAAAGATCAACAATACCAATCAGAATTATAAAGTAAAAAGAGCATTTAGGAATCAAAGTCTGGTTCTATCATTAGTATGAAGATTGATATTTGGTGAGAAACAGAGTCAGGAACAAGAATGACAAAAATTTGTTCACACTCAACACAAAGGAAGAGAACACAGGGGAGAAGAAGATACCTTTTCACATCTGAGGTTGGGCCATCGCTTCCCTCCTCCCCCCAGTTCTGGCCTAATCTCTTCTTTCTATAGGTCTTGATTAGAAGAAGGTGGATAACACAAATCTATAGATTAAAGCAACTTATTTTAATTAGTAACAACTCCCTTTTAGGCAACTATTTAGCATATAGAACATACACCAAAAATGGGCTTAGTTTCACCATACCTTTGCTCACCTTCTGTGTTAGGTGAAATGTAACAAAATAACGTAAAAAGAGGTGAGAAAGAGAAGCTAAGAGTCAAGATCGGGTGGGAAACCTTTTTTCTGCCAAGGGCCATTTGGATATTTATTACATCACTTAATATAAATTTATGTTACTAAATTTATTGAATTCTGAATCCGGCCTCAGGTTGCCTTGGCAGGGCCTGACCACGTGATTTCATGGCCTTATACGACCTGTGGACCAGATGTCCCCCACCACTTCTCTAGATGAATCACACACAGATTAATTGCCCTAAATGCTGTGAGTGTGCAACTTTGCACTTGCTGTCTCTTATATTCTGGCTGTTGGCAGTACTGGCTTGTCATAGGGGGAGTATGGTTTCCGTAGATGTCTGTGGGTACTTTATCTTCAGAGTACCATCGGCAGCATGATGAGCATCTATAGTGAAGCTGGTGATTTCGGAAACATCTTTGTGACGGGCAAGATTGCTTTTTCCTTGAAGTATGAACAGCAAACACAGACTCTGGTCATCCATGTGAAAGAGTGTTACCAGCTGGCCTATGCTGATGAAGCCAAGAAGCGCTCTAACCCGTGAGTACTTTTGAAACCTGATGGATGATCTGAGATGAGAGATCAGACTTTGGTGTCTGTCTGGAAACTCTTGAACTGAGTTTGTTCCTTTTGAGGGGGTCAGGGAATATGATTGAGAGTGGTTAGGGAAGATAAGGACTCCTAGTGTGGCACTGTAGGATCAGCACTGGACTGTGAACCACAAGGTTGGCAGTTAAAACCCACAAAGAAACCCTATACAAGGTTTGCTATGAGTCAGAACCAACTCGATGACACTTAACAACAGGGGAAATATAGAAAAGGGACCATGATTGGGGAAAAGCAAGAAGAGTATGTCTAAGAAGGCTTGAAGTGACATTTTCATTTCTCCATGGTATATACATACAGAGAGCAGGAAAGTTAAGAAAGGATTTGAGAAAAGACAGCAAATTCATGTTCTGTCTGGTTTCCAGATATGTGAAGACTTATCTTCTGCCTGACAAGTCCCGTCAAGGAAAAAGAAAAACCAGCATCAAGCGGGACACCATCAGTCCCTTGTATGATGAAATCCTCAGGGTAAGTATCTAGACTGGAGGGGTGGGAAACCTTTTTTCTGCCAAAATTTGTAACATCATTCAGGGGCCTTACAAAATATCAACTTAAAACTGAGTTGACTATATTTGGTCAAATATTTAATTAACTCACCCTGAATGTGATGGCTGCAACTGCGGTTGCCTTGGCAGGGCCAGACCAAATGGTTTCTCTACCCCTGATCTAGACCTTGAGGGTAGGAGAACTTGGTCTGTCTTATTTCCTAAGCTTTAGGTGTTCCTCTGCAACATGGCTAGTTGATATGGGTTTCAGTGTCAGTCTATGTCTAAGAATACACTGTGGGCATCTGCTTACATTCTGAATTCCTAGAGGAGCAGAAAACAAAGGTAATATGGCTTTCTTGGATTGCTGTGAAACTGGAGATTCATTTGACTATAAATCTCATTTTAAAAAGTCATTTGGGATAGGTCGTGTCCTTTGCAATTCTTTTTGGATATTCCAATGTGTCCTCACCGACTCACTCACTGTCATCGAGTCAATTCAGACTCATAGTGACCGTATAGGTCAGAGTAGAACTGCTCCATAGGGTTTCCGAGGCAAAATCTTTATGGAAGCAATCTCATCTTTCTCCTGTGGAGCTTCTAGTGGGTTTGAATTGCTGATCTTGCAGTTAACAACCCAAAGCTTAACCCACTGCACCACTAGGGCTCCTTTCAGAAAAAAAAAAATAATTTTCCAGGTCCTCACATAGAATGGCGTCCTGGTGTGGTGCTTTAGGATAAGCACTCTACTACAAGGTTGGTTTGAACCAAAAGGTTGGTAGTTCAAACTCCAGTCGCTCCTCAGAAACCCTATATAAGGTTGCTATGGGCCAGAATGAACTGGATGGCACTTAACAATAACAAATCTCAGAATATGGTAGGTTTTGGTGAAATGGGGAAGTTAAGGTTTTGAGTATGGAAACCCAAAGTGCCTAGGGATTAAAATAATTTGGTAATCGGGACTATGAATTTTGGTTATGGTTGATCAGGTTTTGGAATACTCATCTCTTCTGAAGAATTACCAGTAACTAATCAATCATCTTTTCCTTCACAGTATGAGATCCCAGAATCTCTCCTGGCCCAGAGGACCTTGCAATTCTCAGTTTGGCATCATGGTCGTTTTGGCAGAAACACATTCCTTGGAGAGGCAGAGATCCAAATGGATTCCTGGAAGCTTGATAAGAAACTGGATCATTGCCTCCCTTTACATGGAAAGGTAGTCTGTGTTAACTATTCCTTATATCTGAGGTAGAATTGTCTGCAGTGGCCTCAGCTGGTAGTTGTTGGTAACTGCTTTGAATGTAGCCTTCTGTAGCATTTTGGCGCACCCTGCTGTCATTTCTAAGTTTGACAATAATTTTTGATCCATTTGTATGCCAAGTTTGAGTAATCACTTCTGTGTAAGCCAAGCAAAGCATGAAACCATAGTTGTTCTGTGAAAAGTTTTTCCTGTGTGTGCTAAGCTTTGCCTCCTAACATTCCAGAATGTTTGTACCTCTTCTTTAAGCTAATCTGTGGGTGTATCTTCATGAGCACTTCTTTACCAAACTAAGCATCTCACTAAAAAAGTGAGAAGTAAACCCATTCATTGAGCTCCAGTTGCTGTTTTCTGTACTTTTAGTCACACAGGCCAGCGAAAATTTTACTTTGAAGGTGGAATCTCAGGTGAGAGTGTGGTAGAGTGGCATGATATTGCCTGAGAGACAACAGACATACAATAGATTCCTGTCATTCTGGTGAAGAGGAAAGTACTAAAATAGAGTTAGAACTTGGCCAGCAACTTTTTGATTACCAGAACTTTGCAGTGCAACAGCAAAGTTCTTCTTTAAGAATGTTTTTGTACACTAGCATTTTCAGTGGTAAAAGTAGCACATGGTATATGTACTAGTAACACCTTTGGCCTTTCAAAGATATGCAAGAAACTAGTTATGGTGGCAGCGTCTAAGAAGAGGGACTGAGGTAGAATGAAGATTTAGTTTTCTCTGTATGCTCTTTTGTACTGTTGTGGTTTTTAAAAATTATGATTGAAAGAATTACCTGTACATGGTTCAAAACTAAAACAATGTAGAAGAAAAATAGATTGGAACTTACATTTCTTTCATTTTCTCTTTCTCTCTGTAATTCACTTTTCCCCATTCAGTTTTCTCTGCCTAGCATTCACCTCTCTATTATTTCCTATTTACCCCATATACTAAACCATGTGCATCCAGGTATGTGGTACATTTTCCCAAACCTATGGGATTTATGCCTTTTTAGCACTGAGAAACTCTGTGGTGAGTAGCTCCAATGGGCACAGGTAAGTGAAAGGGTACTTCTAGTCTGCACCAGCTCGTGCTCTCGATACCAAAAATTAAAGAGCAGAGTCCTGCAGAGAAAACCAGTGGAGCCATTTCTGCCACCCAAAGCCAAAGATGTTAGGTTACTTGTTGCATATTCCAGGTATTTAGTTATTCATTCATGTATTAGTTCAGTACTATGTGCCAGGTAGTTTTCTAAGTGTTGGGCATACTAGGATGAACCAAAATAGGCTCAGTTCCTGTCCTTGTGGCACTTAGAGCTGAGTGGTAGAAATAAGTATTAAAGGAAAATAAAATAAAATAAATTGTAAACTTTTCAGTTGTGGGCTATGTAATTTTTTTTTTACCAGAGTTCCACCTAGCCCTCAACTCTTTGCAAGCCCTCTTTTGAATATACTTTTCATCTTTAAAAATCATTCAAGTAATACATGACATTCTCATTTTTCAGAGGACCCCAGATATGTATATAGAGTCAAAAAGTAAGAGCCCTCTTTCCTTTACCCTTTTCACTTCCTTCTCTAGAGGGAACAAGTGTTAAATTGGTCTGTATCCTTCTAGGTTTTTTCCTTTTGTGGGGGAGGAGGTACTCTATATAGTATCATATAGTATCATATAGTATGTTGTTGTTGTTAAGAGCCATGGAGTCGGTTCTGACTCAGTGACCCTGTATAGGGTTTCCGAGGCTTTTTAATCTTTGAGTGAACAGAAAGCCCCTCGCCTTTATCCCACAGAGTGGTTGGCAGGCTCGAACTACCGACCTTTAGGTTTGCAGTCCAAAAGAATGCAATGAATGTTGTTAAGTGTCATCAAGTTGGTTCCAATGCATAGCAACCCTATATAGGGTTTCCAAAAAGTGGCTGATTTAACTCTTCTTACATTGATTGACATTTCCTATATTCCTATATTGATTGGCTTTTACTAACAATGCTGGAAACAAGATTCTTCATCATGGTGTCCTTTGTGGGTTTGTGTGGCAACCTTGCTTGAAGACTTTAGAGAGTATTTGGGAGCTAATAAAACTGTAGCCCCAAAGTAGTATAAATAGTGGATATGGAAGTAGATTCTGTGGTGGTTCTTCTGCATCTCTTCCTAAAGGAACTGCCTTTGAAACCATGGCTGCCATGGTCTAAGGACTCTGGATTGTGTCCAGTGGGTTGAAGGATCCTCTTATACTTTGAGGTTGTTCTTGAGGTTAACTTTAGAATCTCTTCAAACAGAGGTTCCAACAATTCCCGAGAAGCCCAGCTTGACCTGGTGGATTTCCCTGTGTTTCAGATCAGTGCCGAGTCCCTGACTGGCTTGCCATCACACAAAGGGGAGTTGGTGGTTTCATTGAAATACATCCCAGCCTCTAAACTCCCCATTGGAGGTGACCGGAAAAAGAGTGAGTTTTCCTTGGGGTCCATATTCAGTTCTTAGTCTTCACAAAATCTAACTGATATTAGTGCTGATATTGGAGAGACTGGACTGAGATGTGCTCTGGATCTTCTAGGGAAGATGCCTTTTATTAAGCCTTTTCAGCCTTTTATCAGTGAGAATATCAAAGAATTGGCAGGATTTGTATTACTTTTTTTTTTGGACATTAAATAGATTTGGTTTGGGTCTGGGTATGACAAGTTACTCAGAAGACAGATGAGAACAGATACTTTGGGCATAAGCAGGGATGATTGAAAGGGATGGTAAATTGAGGGATGGGAAACTGAAGGCAGGAAAGAGTCCATCAACCTGCTAGGCATTATGTTAGTGGCTGTGGATGTATAGATAAATAAGACACAATATTTGCCCTTTCTGAGGAACTTAAGTTAGCAAGGAAGACACACATGTGCTAAGGGAACATGGATACAGAAGTAATGAATTCTGTCTAGTGGCATTTGAGAGAGGTTTAAGGAGGAAGTCTTATTGAAATTGCACCTTGGTTAAGATTTGACAGCAGAAATTAAGGATGGAAGGGCATTTTCAGGAGGAGGAGGGGATAGCCTGATAGAGGCTTTAGAAGGGCATGTTAAAGATGTATTCTGAATCTGGGGGGAGTGAATCCCTTCAGTGGTGCTGGAGTTATGTACTTATACTTGAGAGTGTGACTGGAATTGGAGCTGAGACTGAAACCCAATTGAAAAGCGGTTTGAATGTTAACGGTAAGGAGTTTAACTTGATCTGTTAGCAATGGAAAGCCAAAGAGTTTCTTTAAAAAATAAAACAAACCTTTAGCAAGGTCTAATGCAGAGGATTTGGGATTCTAGTGAAATACCTAGGAAGGGTGTGTAGAATGACTAGAGAAGAAAGGTAAGGTTAGAGCTATAAGGAACAGTAGCATTTAAAGAATGATGACAGGAAGAGAAGCCAGTGAGAGAGCTTCCAGAAGAAAGGGCCTGGGTGTCAACAATATTGAAATACTACAGGGAAGTCAGACTAGATGCAGACTGAGAAGGAGCAGCTCATTTTCTGTGAATTAGTGGAAGTAGACACCAGGTTACACTAGGAACCAGGCTGAGTGAATAAGGCAGAGAATAGAGGTGGTGAGTGTGGTCTTTTTTTTTTTTTTTTTTCAGGATGCTTGGTGGTGAAGGAAAAGAGAGACATGGAGAATAGCTTGAAGAGGAGATAAGGTTGAAGGGAGGCTTTCCTTTAAAGGGACTTTAAAAAAAAAAAAGAAGAAGAAGAGGTGAAATTAGCATATATTTAGACTGAGGGGAAAGAACCAGTAGAGGAAGAAATACTACAATCAGGAGTTGTGGGTTGAAATTATGGCATGGGAATGGAATCCAGAACACAAGTGGAGGCATTCCCTCTTTTAAAATAATTCAGCAAATATTGGGTGACTTTATTGCTCTAAACTTCAGTTTGCTCATCTATAGCATTGTTGTTGTTGTTAAGTGCTGTCTAGATTAGGACAATAATATTATTACCACACAAGGTTGTTTGAGAATTGCATGAAGAAATAGTACCTTCCCCCACAGGGCTGTTCTGAGAATTCAGTGCTTAGCATAGTATCTGACACAAAGCCACTGTTCAATAAGTGTTTATTGTTGTTATTAATTGGGTACCTGTTACTTACTGCTAGGCACTGTGTTAGTTATTGAGAATACAAGTGAGATATGGTTTCAGTTGTCATGGAGTTTGCTGCCTACAAGAGAAAGGAAGGGAAGTGCTATGTAGATCAAGCTCAGAATAAATCTGGAGGTGCAGGGCTCACTTGCTATGACTGACATCCCTTGCAGGTAAAGGTGGGGAAGGGGGAGAGCTCCAAGTGTGGATCAAAGAAGCCAAGAACCTCACAGCTGCCAAATCAGGAGGGACTTCAGACAGCTTTGTCAAAGGGTGAGTCCCTCGACTAACACCAAACTCATGAGTTTCAGGACAAAAGAGCTAAGAAAGGAGTAGAATTTAACCATCCTCATCCTTGTGTATCCTACCATTCCCAGAAGCCACCTTTGTTCCTGAAATTAGGTACTGGCAAAACTTCCTCCACCACCTTTGCACTGGACTAGGCTCACTTTGGACTGGACTGTCATGTTGGTTTCCACAGAGGAGGGCAGTGGACAGATTTTTCCTTTGGAATAGACTTATATTGCTAATTAATCTGGATAAAAATCTATGTCCCCTGACTGCCCAGATTTGAGAACTCAAGGCTTCATTCCCTACCATTTTAAAGCAATGCTAGCTTTCCACAAAACAGAAATCATCCCACTGATTTAAGTTCTATAGCAAATTATGTTTGGCTAAGATTACAGTTATTACTATTGGTTGTATTTAAACAGGACCTTGGCCATTAGAAATGGAACCAAATATTTAAAACCCATTTTGGCTGGAGCATAGGCAACAGCTCACTAATAAAATTATATTAATTATCTCTCCAGGTTAAAGGAATTGAATCAGGTGAATGACTTAGTGGAGGTGGCAGGAACTCTGCTTCAGCAGATTCAAAGGAGGGGTGTGTGTATTAGGATCAGAGTGTTTATTCACCTTCCTGGGCTAGGCCTGTGGTAGGGGCAAGGGGAACTAAGACAGATAATGCCAGCTTTGAGTGGCTTGTTGATTACTCCCTACCCTCTGCCAGATACCTACTTCCCATGAGGAACAAGGCCAGTAAGCGTAAAACTCCTGTGATGAAGAAGACTCTGAATCCCCACTACAACCATACATTTGTCTACAATGGTGTACGGCTAGAAGATCTACAACACTTGTGCCTGGAACTGACTGTGTGGGACCGGGAGCCCCTGTCCAGCAATGACTTCCTGGGAGGGGTCAGGCTGGGTGTTGGCACTGGTGAGAGCCTCTTCCCCATTTTGACTTAAGGCCTCTTATATATTTCACAATTACTATACCCTTTCCACCAGAAAGCCCCTCTATGACTAGAGCTGTCTTCTTTCTTTTCAGTTATCATTCAACAAATATTTATTGAGTGCCTACAATGTGCCAGACATAGGGGAGGCTGAGCTCTATACTATTATGTGTATCAATTTCATATTCTGATTGCCAAGAATTCCATCATCTTCCCGTCTCTCCCCCAATACCCCTCAAAAGCCACAACCCTATCAACGTACCTATGATTTCCATCTTCCTTACTACATAGGCCACACTCTCTCCATGTGCTCTGAATCGTATTTTCACCTTTTCAATGACCTCACTTCAGGAATTATCTCCTATCTCTCATATCTTCCTATATTCCATGTATCTCTCTATTTCCAATCTTAACAAATAATAACAAACCCTCCATTGGCCCCACATTTCCCCTCTAATGTCTTTAAAATAATTGTCATCTTTACTTTTCTAACCTCTCCTTTAGTCCTCAATCCACTGCCATCTGGCTCCTGTCCCACCATGCCATTGAGGAATAGCTCATGTCATAGCCACCAATAGACTCCATATTACCATGTCTCAAGGACACTTTTTGTGTCTTTATGATTCATCCTGGATTACCTTGCCACCTGTTTACTATGTTCCAACCACAGTGACCTTCTTTATGCTCCACAAATACACCAAACTCATTCCTACTTCAGAACCTTTGCAATTATTGTTCCCACTGTCTAGAAAGGCTTGTAGCCTTCAGTTCTTGAGTCTTGACACGGGTTAGGTCTTGACAACTTGACAAAAGATATGTTTTCACCTCAGGGTGGTCATCATGTTACTCCATCTAAGATAGACCCTGATCCAGGTATTACATGTCACCATGTTTGTTTCAAAATGACTATTGTCATTTTGTCTCTTTTTAAATGTAAAGTACATGAAGATGGGAACTGGTTCTGCTTTCTTCACCACCATATCTCCAGAGCCTAGTATAGTAACTGGCACATAGTAGGCATTCAATGTTTGCTGAATGAATGCATGCATGGATGGATATGAATGAGGCCTAATACAATTCTAACTTCTGGCCTCAGGGTCTACAACTAGATCAAAATGTGCTCGTATATTTTAAAGCATTTTTAAAGTAAACCTGGCAATGATAAAAGGACAGTAGCTCTGGCATGAGATGTCAAGCACTAGAGCTCTGTAACAGCCTCAGAATAAGAGGACTCTAGTTACAGTGTAGCGTAGTGGTTACGAATCGGACTGCAAACCGCAAGGTCAGCAGTTCGAAACTACCAGCTGTTCTGCGGGAGAAAGATGAGGCTTTCTGCTCCCGTAAAGATTTACAGCCTCGGAAACCCTGTATAGGGTCGCTATGAGTCGGAACCGACTCCACGGCACATAACAACAACAACAACAAGTTACAGTGTGCATTTTGGAGGTCTGCCTCATCAACCTGAAGTCTCTGGATAGTCTCAGGGGCACAGGAATATCTATACAGGATCAGCCGAAAATATCTCCCAGGTTGCTGTCTCCACCAGTCTTTCTTCATTGCACATTGCATATTATGAGGCTGCTACCCTTACTGTAGAACTTGTCTTTCTTGGTGGGCTGAAGGGTGGAGCCCCTGTTTAGCATCCTCTGATATTTCTCCTCAGGGATCAGTAATGGGGAAATGGTGGACTGGATGGACTCGGCTGGGGAAGAAGTGAGCCTGTGGCAGAAGATGCGACAATACCCAGGGTCTTGGGCAGAAGGGACTCTACAGCTCCGTTCCTCGATGGCCAAGCAAAAGCTGATTTTATGAATTCCTGACCTTCTCTGCAGGTCCAGCCCTGGCCAGGGAAAGTCAGAGGAGGTGAAGAAACTAAGAGCAAAGATTTCTAATTTAATGTGTGTATGTTAAGTATGTATGTGTAACATGTATTTCTACAAAACCCCTTATGCTAGCGTGCTGCAGAGTTATTCCTTTTTAAAAACAGGTTAAGGGTCACTTCAGGATTGTGTGTGTGTGTGTGTGTGTGTGTATAATCCAGTGTATTTTCAGTCTGTCCTGTCTTTATATTTATGAAGTGTAATTAACTTCTTTTTAAATCTCTTAAAACAACTTTTTATCTTTTCTCTTGTTATCCTTGCTCCTACTTTCCCAGGAAACCCTGCCTGCCTTTGGCATTAGCACTGGTCTGTTTACAGGTGTGCCTGACCTGAGGTCAAGACTCTGGGAAGCAAGGTTGAGTTGCTAGAGATAAGAGAATATGGGAGGGAGATGAGTATCTCTCCAGTTTGTTTTTAACTCATTTTTAAAAACTGATTTTCTACCTTGATACATTTCAGAAACTTGTTTTTAAGATTTTTCTTTTTAAGAAGTTACCACCTTGCTTGGGTCTGATATTGTTTCAAATGCTAAGTAAAGTCCAGCTTTTCTACACCTTTGGGGGAACCTTATAATAGATCCACCTGTAAAATAAAAACAAAACACTTTAACTCAATAATGGCCTTTTAACTGTGACTGAGGGTAAGTGCCTCACAGCATATGCTGAATTCTCTATATTTTAACTGATACAGCAGCTGTCTAAAAGCTCATTTATTTAACGAGAAGTTATAAATCTTCACTCTTACATACTGCATTTTAGTGTTTGTTTCTGGGGTGCATTACCACACAAGAACATGGTCCACATACCACGGTATTAGCCAAAACAGCCAACTAATTGTATAAAGTGATCTGGTGTTCCAAGACAACATGTACAGAAAACCTCCCAGCTCTTCTGACTTCTTTCTTGAAGCGGTATCTGTTCCTAGTGCTTCAATTGCTTCCTAAAATTGACTTTGATATAGCATGCTTGTGGCATGTTGAGGTTTTTCTAAGACGGGTCTTGTGGTCTGAGGCTCATTTTCTGATTCTCAGTGTTTAAACTGACCTTTTCAATCCTTACATGAGTATCATACAAAGTTGTCTGTGAACGGAGTCTACAAGGCCACTGGATTGATAGTAAATGATGGTGGGGTGTCTATTATATGTGAATGGAGGAATTTTTTTAAAGGTTTTTTTTTTGGTGTGGATTATAACGAAAGTCACATCTTGGAATCCTGGGCTGTAACTTATTTTTTGTTTTCTATCCCCTGAACTGTATGTGTGTGCTTCAATAAAGTTTTTTCACTTGTCAAGTGTTTGCATTTTTTAGTTCTATAGATGCGTTGTCTCTGATTTTCTGACTTACTGTTGTTGCTCTTCAAGCTGAATGGATGAAAACCAAAGTAACCTGACAAATGCCCTTCCCTAACTATCCTCTGCTGATTTGAAGAAAATTTACCCTTTTCCCATACTGCTGTGTGATACCTTTGCTGAGATCTGATCCATGGAGAACCGTGGTATCACTTTTCTGTCTCTGAAGTACCAAGGAAACCCCAATTTTGACTTTGTAGAACCTCCTGAACTGAAGAAATATCCACAAGAGAGATGAGGGAAGACATTCTCTACTATAAGCCCCTCTCTTTGTATTCCTCTGTTTCCTTAAGAGATGGGGACTTAACTCCTTTACTTCTTCTACCATTGTTTAGGTTTAATACACAAATAACACAGGTGCTAAGTAACCATCGAAAAAATCAGGCTCTGGGTATCTAGGTAAAGCCCAAGTGATTTTTGACCTCTGGTAAAAAGGGGCATTCACAAATATTAAATGCCTTTTTTTTTTTTTTTGAACAGGACTGTGTATTAGGCAATTAATAAGTTAGCTCTGTAAATTCTCCAAACACCACATGAAATAGGAAATACACATTACCAAAGAGGAAACTGAAGCCCGCTATCATGCACCAAAGTTGGAATCTGAGCCATTGTCTGACTAGTACACCATTTTGCCTCCTGTGAGAATGATGTGTGTGTTACAGGCAAAGGCTAAAAGGAATGGATGCCTCGTCCTCTAGAATGAACATTAAAGTTAATTTACAAAATTGGACAGTCAGAATGCTTGGATATTATGTAGCCAGCTTTTTAACTATATAGTTTTTATGTTTGTGTGTATGTGTGTGCTTGTGAGGGTTAGGGGCTGGGATTGGGCAGAGAGGTACAGAGAAAGACATATATAGGGAGTTGGGGTCGGTCTAACCCTGATGGGTCTGACTGAGCCTGATTCTGCTTCTATCCATTTCCCCTACTTTGGGAGACAGTTTTAATCATATCTGAAAAGAACTACCAAAGGAGGTCACAATAAAACTTTTTTCTAAAGAAAGTAAGATGAATATTTGCCTTGACTACTCAAAACGAGAAACAAAACTCCATTTTTTAAGCTAGAGACACATTTACAGAGTCAGCCAATCCCAGGTGGGAATTCTGTTCAGGAGGTCATGGACCTCTTCACTGTTATCATTTGGGCCTTTGACTTACTTGCTATTTGAAGTGTTAGTAATAAAGACAAGGAAGAGCATTCCGACATCCATCTCGTTCGGTGTACAATCTTTGCCTTTGGAACCACAGACCCTGTCTGACCAGAGACTTTATACATTAACTCATTGTATTTTGCCTTCTGCCCATAATTTGCCTCCTGCTTTTCAATAGCTTCTGTATGTCCCTAGAGGGGAGAAGGAGAAGGGACCTTTGGCTTCAAGTCTGATAATTTCTTCCATGTCCAATTCTAGCCAGAAACAGCCCAACTTTTTAGTTTGCATTTTAAAAATCAAATTTCCCTAAAACTCCCATGAGAACAGCTTCCCTCAGACTCACTGTCAGCCCCATATAGTCTGAGCTCATGATTTATGTCTCATCACTCTGCTTTGGAGAGTGAATTTTTATGAGTTGAGAGCCTTTGATTTTCCTCTTTCCCTGTAGGCCCATACCAAGTCTCGTGTCTGAGTAGAATTATAGATGATGAAACCTTCTTGTTTTGAACTTTTAGCTCTCTTTAAATGAAAAGTAGAAAAAAATAGCGGCAGGATAGCATAAATGCTTAAGAATGTTGACTCTGGAGCCAGGCTGCTGGTGTTGAAATCCAGACCCTGTCACTTGCTAGCTGCCTAATCTTGGGCAAATTGCCTAACCTCTCTGTGCTTCCAATTTCCTCCTCTGTAAAATGGGACTAATAATAGGATAGGACTCTTGTGATGATTTCAGATTCAATATGTTGTTGTTGTTGTTAAGTGCCGTCAAGTCAATTCTGACCCATAGTGACCCTGTATAGGGTTTCCAAGGAGCAGCTGGTGAGCTTGAACCACCGACCTTGCAGTTCAAATGACTTTGCAGTTTGATGCATTAGCCCACGGCACTACGCCAGGACTCTCAGAGTCAATATAAACTGTTTAAAATGGAGCCCAGCACACAGTGAACATTATCTCTGCTTCTTCACTCACCCTGCTTCCCTCTTCCCTTTAATTAGTTTTCTACTGGTGCCCCCTGGATAAACAGAGTATAACTATGACACTGAGTTCCACGAATACATAAAAGAAGTTTTACAGCAACAAGGGCAAGAATGCCTTTTTATTGGGGGGTGGGGGTGGGGAGGCAGGCTTGTAGGATGTACCCTTTGGTTGGTTGATGATACGGGGAAGGAATTGTAACCATGGCAATGAAACGATATATGATAGGATGAATGTAAAACTAATGTTCTCCCAAGTAAACAATCACATAATTAATTCACAATAAAACATTTTAAAAAAAGAATGCCTTTTTTGCAAATACTGACACCATCGAATGGGGCTGAAGTTGGAAGCTTTGTTATTATTTGCATGTACTTCCTTTATAAGTACCCTTCAACAGAACTATCACAGTCAACTATGTAGGCTGTACTGAATAACTCTTAGGGGAGGAGTTGTGCCAGTCACACAGACTATGATACCTGTGTGTGGCTTCACTGTGCCCATCCTCAAATTTCCTTCAGAAATGACTCTAAAGGTTTGACTTTGTGCTGCTGTAGCGCCTACCTACTCGGTGCTCATCTTCTAAAAGATAGATATCTGAGTAAGTTAATACATGAGGGTGAATCAGTTTTTCCTCACTAGTTTTACAGAGGTGTACAGTGTGGTTTTGAGGTTTCCTAGATCATGGGGCTGCGGTGCCTCTCTGAGGAAGGGACAGCATTTTTTCCTTTTTGTTACAGAAACTGGACACTTCAGTAAGAAAGGGTCCTTGACCAGGAGCCAGCTGGAAGGGCCAGAAGAGAACATGTTCTGGCCTGATTTTTCTTCCCAAGCTCCCTTCCATTGTAACATTTTCTTAGTTTTCGATGAAGAAGTGGTTAATATAACATTTGTGATCTAATAACCTAGAAGGGGAAATGATAAACAGGTTCACGGTTTGTAGCTATCCTTCACTCCCCATGATAAAAGGAAAATCCAATTACACTTGCTTACTCTCCTGTTTGGAGTCCTGGTGTGGCGCTGTGGGTTAATGCACCAGACTGTGAAGCTATTTGAACTGCAAGGTCAGTGGTTCAAGCTCACCAGAGGCTCCTCAGAAACCCTATACAGGGTCACTGTGGGTTGGAACCGACTCCAAGGCACTTAACAACAATAACTCTCCTGTTTGTCTAGTGTGATGGTGCTGCCCTCTGCTGTCATCTCAGAGTAAAGCCATTAAATCCATTGCCATTGAGTTGATTCCAACTCTGTGACCCTGTCGTTGTTGTTAAGTGCCGTCAAGTTGATTCCGACCCATAGCGACCCTGTATAGGGTTTCCGAGGAGCAGCTGGTGAGCTTGAACCACTGACCTTGCAGTTCAAATGACTTTGCAGTCTGACGCATTAGCCCACAGTGCCATAAGGATAGAGTAAAACTACCCCATATGGTTTCCAAGGCAATAAACTTTATGGTACCAGGTTGCTAGATCCTTTCTCTCACAGAATGATTGGTGGGTTTGAACCACTGACCTTTTAGTTAGCAGCCAAGTGTGACCAGTGTGCCACTTGGGAGATCCGTTTAAAATACAGCTGATTGGTGAACGAATGTTGAATTTATCAAGGCTTCCAACCAGTTCATTCCAGTTCGACCCTCTTGCTGAGAGAGTTTGCCTTTCCACACCAGATATACTGAATCAGAATCTACATTTTAACAAGACCCCCAGGTGATTCATATATATCTTGCTAAAATGTAGATTCTCATTCAGTGTTATCTGGGGTGGAAATGCACACTCTCAGCAACAGGTGGGAGTTTGTCGAACCAGAATGAACCAATTAAAAACCCTGATTTTTTTTGTTAATCATCTGATAGACTTTGGAGAGCAGGCCCAGATTAGGAAAGGAGGACCTTCTACCCCTAACCCAGGGCCAAGGACCTTCCCTCAGTCCTTACCTAGCTTCTTATGTTCCTCCAGTGCTACCTGAAATGGAGATCTGTTTCAAGGAAATTACCACACAATCTTAAAAGGTGCCTGAAAATGTCCCAGGGTTGGTGAACTTCACCCTGCTCAGAGTCCGGTTCCTATAACTGTGGGAAACCATTTCCTCCTTTTTATTAGGCCCCAGTTTCAACCAACTAGCGTATCTTTTCCCTTGATCTCTCCATGCCCTGGCTTAGGTTCACTCGCATACATCCCTTTGTTCCCTGCGTTGGGCCAGCTCCTGATTGCTCAATAAGTAGTCATCAACAAAGGTGAATATTTCCTCAGGAGTGACAGGTTCCATGTAGCGTTCACGGTCTACACCCTGCTTGTCAATCAATACCATGTTGAAGTAGGAGCGGGTCAGGTGCTGAAATTGCCTAGAGAGAGCAGCACAGAGAGGAGTGAGACCTTGTCTGGACATCCAACCCACCAGGTCCTACTATTTTCTGATCCTTCATAATTCAGTTGTTGGACTAATTCCTACTCAGGCCAATTCCTTGCCTTCACCCCCTCTACTACCTAACTCAAACCCTTTTGCTTTTCTCTGCTCAGACCCCTAGTCTTGTTGCCCTTGTGTAAGTAGCTAAGCAGCTCTTCCTTACCCTAGCTGGAGCAGCTTTGTTATTATCTGAATACACTTCCCCTTGGACAGGACTATCCCATAAAGCTCCTTAGGCTATACTGAGCAATTTCTAGGGGAGACTGATATAACTGCAGACTATGATATAACTAGTATTTTCTAAAAAATTGGTGGTGGTGGTTATGTGCCGTGGAGTCGGTTCTGACTTATAGCAACCCTGTACAGGGTTTCCAAGGCTGTAAATCTTTACGGGACCAGAAAGCCTCATCTTTCTCCCCAAAGAACAGCTGGTAGTTTCAAACTTCTGACTGATTCGTAATTATTGTTGTTGTGAAAGGTAAGCAGCCTGATTCGTAATTATTGTTGTTGTGAAAGTGCCGTGGAGTCGGTTCCGACCCATAGCGACCCTGAACAAGGTTTCCAAGGCTGGAAATTTTTTACGGGAGCAGAAAGCCTCATCTTTCTCTCGTGGAGCAGCTGGTAGTTTTGAACTGCTGACCTTGCGGGTCACAGCCACATTCGTAAGAGCTCTTCTTTAGGTTGGTCCTAATTTGCAAAGCCATACATGGCAGCCCTGAGGTGGATCAACATCACCTGGTTAACTCTTCTATCTATAACTGCAACTGTGCAGTCTCCTAGTCTCTCCTTTAACTGGGACTCAGTCTTTCTGAGGTCTCTACTGAGACTTGTTCAGTGCCATCAAGTCGATTCCAACCCATAGCGACCCTGTATAGGGTTTCCAAGGAGCAGGTAGTGACTTTGAACCACCGACGTTGCAGTTCAAAGGCTTTGCAATCTGGCGCATTAACCCACAGCGCCACACCAGGACTCCTCCACTGAGACTAATCCCTAGATTATAGAACAGAGAGCAGTAATGACTTTATTGGCCTTGGATTTATGTGGAGGCATTGGAAGAGTGATAACAGGTAGATAAGGAGAAAAGTCAACTTCCACCACCTGTCGTCACCTATTGTCTCTGCCTGTAGGGGCTAAAGAGTGTGATTCAGGCTTCAGGGCCTAAAAGTACATTTTACTCCTTTGGAGATTGAAGGCAAAGGAAGGAAACAGCGGCAGAAGGGTCAGAGGTTAATCAGAGTCACACTTGAGTCTAAGTGTGTCTCAACCCTGCCAATGCTTTGGAATCACCTGAGGTGCTTTTATAAAAGCACATTCCTGAGGTGGTTAGGGTGGGGCCAGGTAATCTTCATTTTAATTCCTCTCCCCCTCTCCCCATTTGATTCTGATGTCCTGTCAAAGTTAAGACTCTGGTCTCACTTAAGAGTTCAAAAATTAAAGAAATACCCCAGGAGAATAGTGTTTGTTGATTTTCCTACAGTCCTGTCTTTACCAGTCTCCTGTCTGGGATTTCTGCTCACTCCTTCCCTGCAGCTTCCCAGACTGACCTGAGCTCCTCAATGATGTTGGCTGACAGCTGCTGCTCCCGGATTCGCCCCACCTCCTGAGGTGGCTGCCCCACCAGCTCGATGATGGTCACATGACGCAGGTCTAGCCCACAGGTGGATTGCTGGGAGCAGGAGAGAATGTTTTATCAAACAGGTCCTCACACTCCAACCTAAGGCTACTTAACTGATTCCTCCTGGAACCACATAAGGAAGTGGGGGAAAGGGGGCTTCTCCCCTAAAGACCACACTATGCAACCTAAAACCTTTTCCCTCTGTCATTTCGTAAGTACTTGCCACAACAGTGTTTTTTTCATGCTACTGAAGTATACAAAATAATTATACCATGTGCAGTAGAGAAATATAATTGATAAATTGCAGAAACATAATCTGTCATTGCTTAAGCAAAGGTTTCAAATTACAGAGGTTCTTAATAAATGGCTATTCTGATATAATAATAATGACATCACGGTGTGGTACTATAGGATAGGCACTGGACCACAAGGTCAATCTGAACAGCTAGGTCAGCAGTTCAAACCTACCAGTCATTCCTTGGAAACTCTATTGAGGGTTGCTATGAGTCAGAACCTACTCCACCACGGCACTTAACAACAATAATTATACGTAGGATCGAGCCCCAATGGTGCAGTCAGTGGTTAAACACTAGCATGCTAATTGAAAGGTCAAGGTTCAAACCCACCACCTGTACCACAGGAGAAAAATGTGGCAGTCTGTTTCTGTAAAGACTTGGAAACTCTACTGGACATTTCTAGTTTGTCCTATAGGATCACTATGAGTTGGAATCAACTCGATGGCAATGATTTTATTATACGTTGAACATACATACCTGAGAGCACAGTGGCTCCATACGATAAGCACTGGACTGCAAACCACCAGGTCTGTGGTTTGAGCCTGCCAGCCACTCTACAGGAGAAAGATGAAGCTTTCTGCTCCCATGAAGATTAAAATCTTGGAAACCCTATACAGGATCCCTATGAGGCGGATCTGTAGGATAAGCACTAGACTGCTAACCACAAGGTCAAACCCACCAGCCACTCCTTGGAAACCCTACACATGGTTACTATCAGTCGGAACTGACTCAACGCCACTTAACAACAATGTGTAGTACACATCATCTAATTTAATCCTCACAACACCACTAACAAGCTAATTGGTATTATCCTTGTTCTATAGAGGAGGAAATAACTTACCCAAGTTTGCATGACAGTAAGATGATAAACCAAGATTCAAACTGAGGTCTGAGGCTGTCTGCCCTTGTATGCTACTTACCACTAGGCTACATCACCAGGACCTTCTCTCAATCTCCAGAATTTCTTAAAAAATAGTGCCAAGTGCTCGTTTCATTGCCTTTTTCTGCCTCCCTACAATGACAGCACACCTGTGACCCTGCCCTGACTATCTTGCCGTATCTGATAGAGTATACTATTATCCAATTACCTTGACCAATGTTTAAGGAACTTTGGACAATCCCTGTACCCCACCCCTGTTTAATCTTTTGGCTCCTCCTCTAGTACTGACCTCTGGAGTCACTGTCCTCACTGGCTGGTTCATTCTTGTTCTTGCTTATTGTTCAGGCTGAGCTATTGTATTTGTCTGCCCCTTATTGTTATTGTTGTTAAGCGCCTTGGAGTTGGTTCTGACTCATAGTGACCCTGTATAGGGTTTCCAAGGAGGGTTTGAACCACTGACACTGTGGTTCAAACCAACCTTGAGGTCCAGTGCACACCAGGACTCCTTAATGTCCTTGCCCAATGCAAGGCACTTTCATCCCCGCAATCTTTAATCAAATCCAAGTCTGTAGCAGCTTTATGCACATCAGAATGAAATACTGCCAGGTCCTGTGCAATCCTCACAATTGTTTAAGCTTGAGCCCATTGCTGCTGCTACTATGCCAATCCATGTCATTGGGGGTCTTCCTCTTTTCCTCTGACTCTCCACTTTACCAAGCATGATGTCTTTCTCGGGACTGGCCCCTTTTGTTAATAAGTCCGAAGTATGAGAGTAGAATTCTGGTCATCCTGGCTTATAAGAAGCATTCTGGCTGTACTTCTTCCAACACAGATTTGCTTGTTCTTCTAGCAGTCCATCATACTTTTGATATTCCCCTCCAATACCAAATGCATAACTCAATTCTTTATAGTCTTCCTTATTCTTTGTCCAACTGTCACATGCATATGAAGCTATTGAAAATACCATGGCTTGGGTCAGGTGCATCTTAGTCCTGACATCTTTGCTCTTGAAGACTTTAAATAGGTCTTGTGCAACAGATTTGCCTAATGCAACATATTGTTTGATTTCTTGACTGCTGCTTCCATGACTGTTGGTAGTGGATCCAAGCAAAATGAAGTCTTTGACAACTTCAATCTTTTCTCCATTTATCATGATGTTATTTATTGGTCCAGTGGTGAGGATTTGTGTTTTCTTTACATTAAGATGCAACCCATAATGTAGGTTGTGATCTTTGATCTTCATCAGTACGTATTTTAAGTCCTCTTCACTTTCAGGTGTATCATATGCATATTGCAGGTTGTTAACAAGTCTTCTTCCAATCCTGATGCTACATTCAGCTTTACAGAGCATTTGCTCAGCATATAGATTGAATAAGTATCGTGAAATAATACATCCCTGGTGCTCCTTTCCTGATTTTAAACCATTCAGTGCCCCCTTGTTCTTTTTCAATGATTGCCTCTTCATCTTTGTACAGGTTTCTTATAATTGTGTTCTGGAGTACAATTAAGTGTTCTGGAATACTCATTCTCCTAAGCATTGTCCATAACTGACAGACAAATGGTGGACATATCGTTTTAGCAGTACCAATAAGTGCCTGGGGGTACCCGACTCCACCAGTAAGCCCTAAGATACTTTCTTGCTTTGTACCATCTTGCACTGGTTTTCTGTTACTGCTACTGCTACTGCTGTTTCTCTGCCGCTGCTTCTCGCTGTATGCACAGTCTCTGGTGTTACAACTCTTCTCAATTCCTTCTGAGCCCTCACCAGAATTGCTTTTAATATCCATGATTCCACCAATAGTCTCAGAGTAATCTATATTTTTGCTATTAAGCACCTTAAAACTCGTCAAGCCTCTATGTATTACCTGATTCCAAAACCACTTCCACATTTTAGGTATCTATCTGTTAGGACCTCACTTGTGGTACCAAATTCTGTCTTTGTTATCAAGTGCTGCAGTAACAGAAATACTTAAAGCTGATAGTTTTAACTAACAGACATTTATTCTCTCACAGTGTAGGAGGCTAAAGTCCAAACTCAGGCTGCCAGTTCTAGGGAGGGCTTTCTCTCTGTTGGCTCTGGAAGAAGGTCCTTGTCTCCTTTCAACATCTGTGGACATGACCTTCCTTGGAGATTTACATGTGTCTTGGCATCAATCTGTCTCTGGGTCTAGGAGGTTCTCGGTGCAGGGACCCTGGGTTCAAAGGATGTACTCTATTCCTGGCTCCTCTTTCTTTGTGATAGTATGTCCCTGTTTCTCTGTAGGCTTCTCTTTCCTTTTAAATCTTGGAAAATAAAGGTGATGCAGTCCACATACCAAAGAAATTCCCCTTACATTGGATCAGGACTATAACCTGTGTAAGGGTGTTGCATCCCACCCAATCCCTTTACTGATTGGATGATCATGTCATGGAGGGTGATAACATCAATACATAACTGTCAGACCTCTGAGAACCATGATCCAGCAAAGTTGACACATACTTTAGGACAGGGGTAGGAAACCTTTTTTCTACCAAAATTTATAACATAATTAGTAGGCCATACAAAATTATCCGATTAAAAATTAGCCTGCAATATTTGGTCAAACATTTAATTAACTCACCCTTAATGTGATGGCTTGAACTGTGGTTGCCTTGGCAGGGCAATACTAAATGATTTCAAGGGCCTTACATGGCTTGTAGGCCAGACGTTTCCCACTCCTGCTTTGTTGTTTTGTTAAGTGCCATTGAGTCAGTTCCAACTCTTAGTGATCCTGTACTGGGTTTCCAAGAATTGGTTGGTGAGTTTGAACTGCCAATTCTGCAGTTCAACCTGACATTGTGGTCGAGAACTTATCCTGCAGTGCCTTACCAGTACTCCACCCTTGCTTTGGTGGAGTTATGTACTGTGGAGTCGGTTCTGACTCATAGCAACCCTGATAGGGTTTCTGATGTTATAAATCTTTACAGGAGCAGAAAGCCTCATCTTTCTCTTGTGAACCAGCGGGTAGTTTTGAACTGCTGACCTCGAGGTTAGCAGCCCAACTCGTACCACTACATTACCAGAGTTCCTTTGTTGTTAGGTGCCATTGATTCAGTACTGATTCATAGCGACCCTATGTACAACAGAATGAAACACTGCCCGGTCCTGGGATAACCTCACAATTGTTGCCACACTTGAGTCCATTGATGCCGCTATTTTGTCAATCCATCTCGCTGGGGGTCTTTTTCCAGTGACTGGTCCCTCCTGACAATATGTCCGAAGTATGAGAGATGAAGTTTGTCAATCCTGGCTGCCAAAGAACACTCTGGCTTCACTTCTTCCAACACAGATCTGTTGGTTCTTTTGACAGCCCATGGCACTTTCAATATTCTCCTCCAACACCACAACTCAAAAACATCAATTCTTCTATGGTCTTCCTTATTCATTGTCCAGCTTTCACATGCATATGAGGTTATTGAAAATACCATGGCTTGGGTCAGGCACACCTTAGTCCTCAAGCTGACATCTTTGCTCTTCAACACTTTAAAACGGTCTTGTGAAGCAGATTTGCCTAATGCAATACATCGTCTGATTTCTTGCTGCTGCTTCTGTGAGTGTTGATAGTTGATCCAAGAAGAATGAAGTCCTTGACAACTTCAGTCTTTTCTCTGTTGATAAGAATGTTGTTTATTGGTCCAGTGGTGAGGATTTTTGCTTTCTTTTCATTGAGATGCAATCCATACTGAAGGCTATGGTCTTTGATCTTCATCAGTAAATATTTTAAGTCATCTTCACTTTCAGCAAGCAAGGTTGTATCATCTACATATCGCAGGTTGTTAATGAGTCTTCCTCTAATCCTTATGTCACATTTTTCTTCACCATAACCCAGCTTCTCGGATTATTTGCTCAGCATACAGGTTGAATAAGGTGAAATAATACAACCCTATCGCACACCTTTCTTAATTTTATACCATTCGGTGTTCCCATGTCCTGTTCGAACAACTGCCTCTTGGTCCATGCACAGATTCCTCATGAGCACAATTAAGTGTTTAGGAATACTCATACTTTGCAATGTTATCCATAGCTTGTCATGATCCACACAATTGAAAGCCTTTGCATAGTCAATAAAGCACAGGTAAGCATCTTTCTGGTATTCTCTGCTTTCAGCCAAAAGTTCCTTTAGGGAGTCATAATTCAATCCATGGCATCTAGCTATCTAGCCCCTTACAGTTCCCTAGAGCTAGCCTTGTCAGCACAGTTCTCTTCACCATCCTAGTCTGGTTTTATAAGTCCCAATAATCATGCTTTTTGCTGCCGTATCTATCTCTCTCTCCTCCATAAGTGGCTTTGGCTGGATATCTAGTTGTTATTTTGTGCTGTTGAGTTGATTCTGACTCATATCAACCATATATGACAGAGTAGAGCTACTCCAAAGGGTTTCCCAGGCAAATCATTAGGTCTTTTCTCCTGTGGAGTTGCTAGTGAGTTAGAATCACTGACCTTTCAATTAACAACCATTGCACCACTAGGGCTTCTTAGGTATGTTGTTGTTGTTGTTAAGTGCCATTGAGTCAATTCTGGCCCATAGCAACCCTGTATAGGGTTTCCAAGGAACAGCTGGTGAGGTTGAACCACTGACCTTGCAGTTCAAATGGCTTTGCAGTCTGGTGCATTAACCCATGGTGCCACACCAGGACTCCTCTTAGGTATGTAGTAGTGTGTTAAAAAAATCTCAAGTAACTACTTCATTCTGCTTTAAGATATCACAACATTTTTCTCTTCTGATCCTGGTGCCACTTATTAGCTCTAGGTGCTGCCATTTACTAAATAGTGACCTTGGGAAAATCACTTAACTTCTCTATGTGTGACTTTCCTCATCTATAAAATGGGGATAAAAGCATCCTATTCATAAAGGGTATTATGAGGGTTATATAAATTAATGTGTCTAAAGCACATAGATCAGCACATGGTACTTACATAGCACTCACCGTGTATTTGTTAATACTATTATTCCTTGAAAACATGAACATAGTTCATTTTCAACATTTATATTTGATCATACCTGTCTCACAATTCTATCCAGATTATTTGGCCCTATTCCCTTTCCATACTTCACCCAACCCCCTGTAAGTCACATTTACTACTCCAGTGTCCTCATTGCCTTTTCAGTAAAAACATACCAGCCTTTAAAATGTGCTAAATGTGTCTTCAATAAAATTGATCAAATGATATCCACAAAAAGGTTGAGAAAACAGTTTGTGGGACAGAGAGAAATTAATCTGGAAAAGGTATGGGGTTAATGGGATGGGATTGGAGGGGCGTGTAAGGGAGCTAAGCCCTTGTTAGGGAAGTGGATCTTACCTGTAGCATAGAGATCTGCATTTTATAATATCGGTTGGAAGAATCAGGAGCTGAGATAATGAGGAGTCGCCGTTTCTCAAAGAATTGATCCAGAAGGCCAGCCGCTGAGTTAACATTAACATTAATCTTCATAGCTGGGGCAGAAGCAGATGGACAGTCATCCAAGCATGGGTAATGACATATTGATGAGAACTTTTAGGTTAACTCTGATAGTTTCTCCCTTCCATTAGGGGAAATTTCAAAAGAACACCTGGTGATTTTAAAACTTCTTCTTGGGGTAAGAGTATTCTATGGTGCAGCGTTGTTCCTTAAAATAAAACACATTTCAGAACTTCCCATTCCCACATCATCCACATTGCTATTGAATCCGTGTAACATAAGGAAATCCTCTAAAGTACCACAATCAATATACTCATTCTTCCCATTCCCTGATTTACTCACGAATACAGATGGGTGGTGATCCTGACCACTGACGGCTGGACTGGCAGACCCGGGAGGGGGTCCCTTGGCGCTCATAACCACCATCACAGTAGTATTCACAGGTGGCACCATAGTTATCCCCTGCTGAAGTGCAGGAGAGGTAGCCATGCTGTGGTGGTTTCAGAGTTGGGCAGCGTCTCACTAATAGGGAGGAACTTAAGTTAGAGGTTAGTGTGTCTCTATTTGGAAGGAAAGGCTAAGAGAGTGCCCATGCTAGGCTTTATATACCAAAGGACCTACAATGATCAGAATGAATGGCTTCTCTTGGTTTCCAATGATCAGGGCTGGAGTTAGACTTTTCTTAAGGAATTAAATCTTTCAGACAAAGGTGTTTATAAAGTCTGTAAACACAGGTAAGTACACATAATACTGTCAAAGGAACTTATCAGTCTTTAAAAAACAAAAATGTTGTCATCTATTTCCAGACTTTATGGACTCCCTGTATAAAAATGTTCACCTTACATAATTACTTACAGTATCAAAATTAAATCAGAAACAGCTTAAATGTCCAACAGTGAGACAAGAGTTAAGCAAATTCTGATATATCCTTACAGCAGACTATTTTGCTGCCCTTGAGTATTTATGAAGAATTTTTTAAGAATATGGGAACATTACTTGTGTCATAAGGAAAATTGAAAATCAAGGCATGATGATGTAGGATCAGCACTGGACTGCTTGCCACAAGGCCGGTGGTCCAAAATTACTGCTCCTCAGAATCCCTATACAGGGTCTCTATGAGTTGGAACTGACTCAACACCATTTAACAACAACAAGATAGTATATACAGTATATACGTCCACCTGTTTGGTGGACTTGTAAGCATATATAGTAAGCATAGAAAAAAACACTACAAGGACAATACTAAACGGTTAATAGAAATTGGTTATGGATGGTGGGGTGCAAATTTGTTTCCTTTACATATTTCATAATTTTCCAGATTTTCAGCAAGGAGCATGGATTATTTTTATAATGAGATAAGCAAAACTGAACAATTCACCAAACAAAAAGAATCAGGCAGCCAACACCACCATTGTCAACAGAGATGAAAGACATAATGAAGGCTGACTAGATTTGAAAATTAGAAAGTCAAGAAATGAAATGGATGCAGAAGATCTTTGTGATTTTTGTCTAGATTAAGGAGAATGAGAAAGTCTTGTTGGAAAGTCAAGATTTCTGAAATGTGTGTATGCACATGTGTTGTAGAAGTGAATATGCACATGAGAATAAGCCTGTTTGGTGGGATTATTTGTTCTCACCCACTATAAATGAGGCATGGCTGTTGTTAGGCATGGAGAGGAGAAGGTTGTGATGGGCATCTAGGAAGTCATGGTAGACTGAGCAGGAATAATGAATAATGTGGAAATGGAAGAACTCTGACCTTGGACTTTCACAATGAACTTGCAGCTGGCTCGATTGTAGGCTCTGTCATAGGCAGTGTAACGAATCACATGCTCTCCTTCAGGAAAATGAGAGCCAGGCTCAGGGCCCCGAAGTGTCACCCTGCATGGGATAGGTTTAAAGAGCTGCTGAGGAAAGATTATTTGAATTAAGGTCTGGGATACACCATCATTGTGGCCTAATCATGTGCAGCTCAGTGTGGGCAGCATGAGAAATTGTAGAAGTTGGTGGTAGGAATAGGGGCATCTGTTACTTGAACTCACCTGGTGATCGTACCATCAGCAGAATCTTTTACCAATGGTGGGTCCCAGTATACTCGAGCAGTCAACTTCTCTGGCTCTGCCATCTTCTCACGTGAATGGGGACAACGGATCTTGGGGGGATCTATGTCTGCCAAGGCCAGAAATCAACTGTTGACTCATGGGCTCCCCTACCTTATCTCAAGGGGACCCATGGAAGCAATACCACAACACTGGGTAGGTAAAAGGTGTACTTTCAGTTCAAGGTGTCCAAAGAAACTGGGGACGGAGGTCTAGTTGAAGGGGAGCTGAGTCCTTTGTTAAGCATATACCCAGCACATCACTCTCATAGAGAACAGGATTGACTTCTATAGTAAGAATTTTATATCCTTTGTAGATATCCACATCAGGAGAGATTTTTGCAGCAGGAAAACTGGGAGGGACCAGCAATTACCTACACATACAGGCTCGCCTCCACTCCATTGCCCATCTTCCATGCAGATGCGGCTGCGGTCACCTTCCAGGTGGTAGCCACTGGAACAGCTGTAGTCACAGCGGGAGTCAAGAAGCACCCCATTTGTGCACGTGTAGGTGCCACTAGTGATGAATGGCAATGTGTGGCATCTCATCTCTAAGAGAGAACCAAGTGGCAAGCTCAGTGAACTGGGAGGCTATCTAGAGGTGATTCAGGGTATCTAACGCAAGGAGAACCATATCAGAGACAGCCAAAGATACAGAAACCTTATATTTTTATGCTTAATTGCCTTGTTTTTTTCTAACTACTTTTTAATTTTCATATAAAAAGTATAATACTGCTCTTCAGGGTCTCAGAGAAGTAAATCACTTGTCCAAGTTCATGGACTTTGGAAGCAAGACTTGGGTTTATATCCAATTTCACCTTATTATCTGTGGCTTTAAGTCTCAATGTTTTTATCTGTACAATGTGACTACCTGATTGGATGGTTGTGCAGTTGTGCAGATTAAAAGAGATAAAGCAGATATAAGCTTCTGGGTTCATTTAGGGTTTCAAGCATCTGTTCATGTTCTTGTCTTCTTCCACAAACGTTAGATCCCCTTGAACAAATTCAAAGCTCCTTTTTGAATATAATTTTGAGGACACCACTGACACTGCCCAGCACTTACATGCAGAAGAAAGCTGGCCCTCTCTCCAAGTGAGAATACAAGTCAGACCAGTGTCTGAAGGGTCAGATTTGGTAGCATTTTATAAAAGAACCATCCATGTGCTTTAGATACTACATGTGCCACAAGCAGAAAGTGCTACCATGAATTGACTGTGAGCCTGTGCGTACCAAAGTCTTGTTTGAAATACTTGATACACGAGAGAAGTAGGTAAGCCACACATTCCCTCTAAGTTGTCTAAGTTCTACCCTTGCATAAGCTCAATTGTTGGAGCTTTGAATAAAGACACTATATTAACTATGTTCAGTTTTCTTATTGGCAAACCAGACTTGAAGATTACTGTGTATTAAGTTTTTCTATATCTCATGGATAAAGACCCATGAAAAAATGGCCTCCTTGAAATCAGGGCCAAGAAAAAGGCTTGTGTCTTCAGATGAATTTGTTTTCTTAGTATTATATGAAAATTGAGACTGAAAGATCCAACATGTTCACCCATTTGTCTTCTATGAGGAAAGTCAAAAACTAGATTCAGTGCTCAAATGTAAGAATTAACTCATTCTATCTAACCCACTGCCATCAATTCTGACTTATAGTGCCCCTATGGGTTAATGCGATGGACTGCAAAGTTGGTTTGAAATGCAAGGTCAGTGGTTCAAACTCACCAGCTGCTCCTCAGAAACCCCATGCAGGGTTGCTATGGGTCAGAACCGACTCTATGGCACTTACCAACAACAACATAAGACAGAGTAGAACTGTCCCATAGGGTTCAGAGGCTGTAAATCTTTATGGAAGCAGACTGCCTCATCTTTCTCCCATGGCGTGACTGGTAAGTTTGAACTACATTGCACCACTAGGGCTTCTCAGGCAATCTTTTAATTGGTTTGATGTTCATTTTAATCTGTAGCCTTATATTATTTTAATTTCATAAGGGTAATTCAAATTCACTTTGGAAATGATAGGGCCCAAGTCCTAGAACAAAGATACTGCAATCACCTAGAAGGATGTGGTGACTTCCTTCTTTCTGTCTA
The DNA here is from genome assembly GCF_000296735.1 of Chrysochloris asiatica. Taxonomy (NCBI): domain Eukaryota; kingdom Metazoa; phylum Chordata; class Mammalia; order Afrosoricida; family Chrysochloridae; genus Chrysochloris; species Chrysochloris asiatica. The sequence continues at coordinate 7,200,629 of NW_006408644.1, read as the reverse complement.
TCAAGCTTCTCCTACCCTCCACTGCATCTTTTCTGATCAATCTCATTTCTGAATGCCAGTATTTCCTCTGTTCATAGGCACATAATGATATTTCATTAGTCTATAATCAGCTTTGGGGTAATTTAGAAATTTAGTAAGCTCCTGAAGTGACCAGTACAGGGCCCTACACATAGGTGTCCTAACAGACAAAGCTCAGCCACTGAAAGGCTGAAGAGCTTAAATAAGAAGGATTTCAGAGCTGAAGAGGGGCCCAATTTAGAATGTGTGTATATTAGCATTCTCACATTCTAATATTGGGGTTCCTCTCACTGATTTTCACAAGAAAATGAGGAAGAAGGCCTTCTAAGGATACAGGCCAGGAAGTACAGCAGTTTACTCTAAGTGGGAAGGAGCCTGGGACCACCAGTAGAAGGTCCATGTCTACATTAGGATGATGGCCCAAACCTTAGCTCCCTACATGCTATCCTGGGCTCCTTGAGTCAGAAGAGCTAGCTGCTATTCAAATTTCCATACTGTTTGTGCAGAGACCATAGAGAGAAAATGAACTAGAATGTCAGCATGAGGAAAGGTCCTTTTGGGGAACCATGAAAAATTCTCAGTTTCTACGTGAGAGAAGGGCATATAGTAACATCTTCAGGTGGCTGACTGACTAGCTTCTTTCACATATATCTGTCAACATGTGCACACATACAACTTACGCCTGCAGTATCCAGTTCCAGACCACCGGCGGCTTGGGAGGCATTGTACTGACCTCCGTCCAATCAATCGAAAACCTCGGTCACAAGCGAGTTCACAACGAGTGCCCAGGCTGCTGTGATAATTTCCTCCCCTTGGTGAGTAGCATGCCACTTCTCCATCCTGGATATTTAATGTATAACACCATCGGGGGACTATGACAACAGAAGAAACATAAACTAGGGATATAATAATCAAGACAGTATGTTATTGGTGACCCAAGAGACACATAGAACAATGGAACAGAATGGAGAGAGTAGTAATAGGTCCACACAAGCATGCCCAACTGATTTTTCACAAAGGTGCCAAAGCAGTTAAATGGAGAAAATAAAGTCTTTTCAACTTGTGGTGCTGGAGCAATTGTACACTCAGAGGGAAAAAAAAAAACAAAAAAAAACCCTCTGACAAAGAACTTGAAGTTGTCTATAACTTTCTTCCAGTTGGTTCCAACTCATAGTGACCCTGTATAGAGTTTCCAAGGAGCACCTGGTGGGTTTGAACCATGGACCTTGCAGTTAAAAGTCCAGCATCACACCAGGACTTTGACAAAGGACTACTATGTAGAATATATAAAGAACTCTCAAAACTCAACAGTAAAATAAACAACCAACCTAATTAGAACTTGAACAAAAGATATGAACAGATAGTGTTCTAAACAGGATATAGTGTAGTCAATAAAGCACATGAAAAGATATTTAGCATCATTAGTCATTAGAGAAATGCAAATTAAAATTACAATAAAGTATCATTATACACATATTACTTATGTCTAAACTAAAAACAACAACAATTGGCAATGCCAATTGCTCGTAACAATGTTAAGAAACTGGAACTCTCATATAACATTGATGGTGAGAATGCAGAATAACAGCCACTTGGGATAATATTTTGATAGTTCTTTAAAAAGGTAAACATACACGTACCATACAGTTCTGCAATTATACCTGTAGGTATTTGCTGGGGACAGCATATGCAGACCCTGGGTTGATCAGTGACCTTGTGACATGGACGAAAATCCAACCCCGTGGCCCTCCTCAGGACTGCGAGCCATGGACCCTGAGGGCCAAGGAAGTGACCTCCTGATGTCCCGCATTCATTGTTTTTTGTGAACTCACTGGTTGGCTACCTCTGTATAATTTTCTTTGGTCCTAATATTGTTCATTATATGCTTCTAACTCCAGTAATTGTAGCTTCGGAGAAAATGGTTTCTTTTACAATGCCTCTCTTAATGCCTCCACTGTGTTGGCAGTACGTGGAGTCCTGGGAACAAATCTTTCTGAGGAACAAGCGATAGCCACCTGGGATGAATGTCAGAACTGCTCCTTATTTGATTATTCAGTTATGTTTGATATCCATGAACAATAATGGGTTTGAAACCCCTTTTTAGAGCCGAGGCAGTAAAAGTTTCCTCAGATAACTCAGAAAGGCCAGGAACAGGTATATTGGGAATATGAGAAAAGGTTTTTAGAGAAAAACTACCCAAGGTTTGTAAATAAAATGGAATGGTAAATTCTGGATATGTTGGATTAGAGGATAATAGTGGCAGCCCCATTAAACCACCTCTGAATATAATCAGTTTAACCCAGATGCTCTCCTTCCTCCTGAAAGTATATAGGAATGTGATAATTAAGAACAATGTAGCATTTTAGATATAGATAAATGAAGCCCGGTGCCTGAGATCTTGCTCACAAACAAAAGTTTGCAAAGTGTACAGAGACAGCTTGGCTCCTTTCAGGAACCTTGCTTTATGTTAAGTATCCTTGAGAAACTGCACTTCGCTGCTCTAGATCATTTAAGCCTAAAAGCTAATATATAACAGCTTGATTGAACCTTTTTTCTGTAAAAATAAAAATGTTAAATTGTTAAGAAAAACTATGAAAATATCTTAAAAGTTGTTCCTGTGAATCATTATGTCCTGTTTTGAATGATTAATCACATTTCAGTTCTGTATCCTGTCTTATCTAAAGAATCACATCCTCCCTTTGTGAATTACATCCTTCCTTTGTAACAAATCCCTCCCTAAAAAAGATAGTAAAAGATTGAAGTAGAGTGAGTTCTGTGGTGCAATGCTAGGCAAGATGTTTGCAGATCTGCCTACCTGCCAGCTTGCATCATATCTGTGTGCCTGTCTTTTTTGTATATATTTCATCTCTCTCTTTCTCTATCCCTTTCGCCGCCAGATCTCCCTTCTTCGTGACACCCACACTTCCTTGTCGAGGCTGGACCCCGACATAGGACCTCGACAGGTATTTACTATTGTTGTTGTTGTTAAGTGCCATCGTGTCAGTGCTGACTCATAGAGATCATGTATAGGGCTTCCAAGGAGTGGCTGTGGGCTTGAACCACTAACCATGTGGTTAGTAGTTCAGTGCTTATCCTACAGCACCACACCAGGACTCCAGGTGTTTAGTCAAGAGAAACGAAAACCTGAGTTCACATAAAAGCTTATATACAAATGATTAAAATAGCTCTGTTTGTAATTGCTAAAACCTGGAAACAACTCAAATGTCCTTCTTTGAGTGAACGGTTAAACAAACTGTGGGTTATCCATACAAAAGATTGGAGTACTGATATACACAACAACATGGATACATCGTAAATACATTTTATGAAGTGAAAGAAGCCATACTTAAATGACTACCTACTATAGCATTCCATTTATATAACGTTCTGAAAAAGGAAAAAATAGGTGCACATCGGTGGTTGCCAGAGGTCAGGGGTAGCCTCAAAAAGACAGCACTAGAAAAGTTTTTGAAGTGATGAAACTGTTCTGTTGGTGATATTACCTGATTTTGCCCTTGTCAGAAATTCATAGTTCTGTAGATACACACAAAAGAGTTGATTTTATTGTATGCAAATGAAAAATACATTTAAAAATATGAATGTGTAAGATAGAGGAAGAAAGTGTGACATCAAAGAAGACTTCTTAGGAATGAAAGTTTGATGCCAGTTCAGAATTGAGCACAAAAGGTTATAGGGTTGCTAAGTCATAAATGCATCCTAAGGAAGCCTCATTGGCTATACAAAATAAACAGTTCTTTAGCAGCTTCAGGTTTTCAAGGGACAGTTATTAATAAGAGGAGGGCCACTTGCCCACAGATGCATACACAAGAATGGTACAGACTTGTTGGTCTAGGATTAGAAACACTAAAGCCCCAAATGAACTGATGCATTTCCCAAATCCTAAATGCACTAAGGAGTCCTGGTGTGATACTGTTGGATAAGCACTGGACTGCTAACTGAAAAGTGGCAGATCAAACCCGCCAGCTGAAACTGACACAATATTAGCAACAAAAAAACACACTAAAATCCACTGCCATCAAGTGAATTCTGACTCATAGTGACCCTACTGGATAGCACAGAACTCCATAGGGGTTTTGAGATGATGTCTTTACAGAACTAGACTAGAGCCTCTGCTTGAGGGCAACTGGAGAGTGATAACAGATGACTGTGCGAATAACACACCATGGTTTCTGCATTAGTTTTGAGCCTATGGCAGCGACACACAGCTGCTGTCTGGAGTCACCATCTCCAAATTACAAAAAGTCTCTTATACACTCACTACCATTGTGGAGCTGTTCGTTATAAGGTCACAAGACATGTCACAAAAACCTTACAAGGATGGCTGGGATTGCAACAATTACTCCTGTTTTAGTTCTCCCTTATATTATGCCAAGAAAAATAAAGATCAGATTGGAATGGATAGAACAAGCACACATGGCGAAAGGGGAATATGATCAAGATAAATGTGAAACAATAAAAGAGTATCCAGCTATTTTGAATCAATTCATATTTTCCAGTCCAGAGAGATCCTGACCTAAAGAAAACACGTTGGAAGGCTGCAGATAGGCAAATCCTATCCCAATGTTAATTAGGGAAGAAAGTAGTCTCTGGAAACTATTGCCTAGTGACACTGACAACACCAATAGTACAGTGTTCTAGAATTTTTTAACATCTGGTTTATATGTAGCTAGAATGAGAAACGGTGAACTCCAGGAATACTCAGGAACAAGTAATTCCAGACTGACCTCAAGTCCTTTAAGGGTAGGGTCACCAGACTGGTAGAGCAGGAGAAATAGTGGGTATAGTATAAGAAGATAAGTGAAGTATGTGACAATGCCTTTCACACTATTGATGTGGATGACAAGAAATATAGGAGACTACCCAAAATGGGGGTGCTACAAAGGCAAGAAGTGACTGGCTTACAGGCTCTCAAGAGGGAGCCCAGATCCAGAGGGCATGGAGGAAGGTAGAATCTCCACTGAGTAGTATCCAATCTGTGTAGGTGGCACTGATAAAAGGAGATGGGGATAGGTCCTTTGTGGTACAATGGTGAATAATTGTTATCAGGCCTGACTGCGAGGGTTGGAAATGTAAAGGTAGACATTTTGTAGCAAAAGGAGGGGAGTGATTGACTTTGCAGTCCAGGAGCGGAGGTCCCTGGAACCATCAAGAGTAGAGTGCGAGACCCTATCCAGAGAAGCAGTGACGCCAGTGATGGAGGCAGAAATGACAACGTGGAGAGATGGAGCAGCCGGAGAAAGGCTGTGTGCTGACGACCAGGGGGCAGGCTTGCAGGGTATACCCTTTGGTTGGTTGATGATACATGGAGGGGACTGTAACCATGGCAATAATGAAATGATATATGATAGGATGAATGTAAAGCTAATGTTCTCCCATGTAAACTATCACAAAATTCACAATAAAACATTCAAAAAAAAAAAAGAAATATAGGAGAGATGACTATATCGTTAAGGATATTCGCAAATGTCTCAACAATTGTACTTAAAGAGTGCTGATAGAAAACTGACACTAAGAATGTGGCTAAATATTGTATGTGATGCCTGGCAGGAAATATATTGAGTCTCTATTGTGTGCTAGGCACCATCCTACATGTTTTCCCTTTCTCACACATCATTTACTATATTTCTCCAAAGAACCTTGTGAGGTAGGTAGATGTTTATTCCCATTTTTCAGATTAGGAAGTATCTTGCCTAAAGTCCCTCAGCAAGTAAGTAGCAGAGCTGGGATTTGAACCCAAGCTTTGTTTGGCTCTAAAGCCCATTTGTTTTCTAACCACAATATCTGTCACTTTAGCATGTTAGCCTGCTATATTGAACTAAACATTTTAGTTTTGGAATAAATAATATATTCACATAGTACAAAACTATGTATAAAAGGTATGTTGTTGTTAGGTGTTGTTGAGTCTTTTTTCAACTCATAGAAACACCATGTGACAGAATAGAACTACCTCATAGGGTTTCCCAGACTGTCATCATTATGGGCCCTCACTTATCTGTCAGTTTGTTGTACTGTGGTGATTTGTGTGTTTCTGTGATGCTGAAGGCTAAGGACACTGGTATTTCAAATTTCAGCAGGGTCACCGTGGTAGGCAAGTATCAGTGTCCAGACTAAGAAGAAGGACCTGTATCTTTTAATCATACTATTCAATCTGTATACTGAGCAAATAATCTGAAATAATGGACTATTTGAAGAAGAATGTGACATCAGGATTAGAGGAAAACTCAATAACAACCTGTGATATGCAAATGATACAGCCTTGCTTGCTGAAAGGGAAGAAGATTTGAAGTATTTAATGATGAAGATTAAAGAGTACAGCTTTCGGTATAGATTATAGATTATATCTAAACATAAAGAGAGGAAAAAAAAAAATCCCACAACTGGACCAATAAGCAATATCATGATAAATGGTTAAAAGACTGAAGTTATCAAATAATTTCAGTTTTCTTACTTATCCACAACAAATGCCCATGGAAGCAGCAGTCAAGAAATCAAATCACATATGGCATTGGGAAAATCTGATGCAAAAGACCTCTTTGAAGTATTAAAAAGCAAAATATTACTTTGAAGACTAAGGTGTTCGTCCTCCAAGTCATAGTAATTTTTATTTTCTCATATGCATGTGATAGCTGGACAGTGGATAAGGAAAACTGAAGAAAAATTGATGCCTTAGAATTATAATGTTGGTAAATAATATTGAATATATCATGAATACATCTGTCTTGGAATCCAAATGTGCCGTGGGAATGAGAGTGGCAAGACTTTGCCTCATGTACTGTGGACATGCTATCAGGAGGGACCCTGGAGAAAGACATCATGCTTGGTTAAGTAGAGGGTCAGCAAAACAAAGGAAGAAGACCTTAAGCAAGATGAATTGACTCAGTGGCTGCAACAATAGTTTCAAACATGGCAATAACTGTAATGATGGCAAAAGACTGGGAAACATTTTGTTCTGTTGCAATAGGGTCGCTATGAGTTGGAATCAACTCAACAGTACTCAAAAACAGCAATTATGGGAGCAGATTATCAAGTCATTCTCACATGGAACTACTGGGTGGATTTGAACTACAGACTTTCAGTTAGCATCCAAAGGCATAACCATTGTGCCACCAGAATTCCTTATAAAAGCTAAAGCCAAACCCATTGCCACTGAGTCAATTCTGAATCATAGGGACCCTATACAACAGAGTTGAACTGCCCCATAGGATATCCAAAGCTATAAATCTTTAAAGAAGCAGAATGCCATATCTTTCCCCTGCCTCATCAATAGGAGTGGCTAGTGGGTTCTTCTTGGATCAACTATCAACACTCGCGGAAGTAGCAGTCAAGAGATCAGACGACGCATTGCATTGGGCAAATCTGCTGCACAGGAACTTTTTAAAGTGTTGAAGAGCAGAGATGTCAGCTTGAGGACTAAGGTGCGCCTGACCCAAGCCATGGTATTTTCAATAACCTCATATGGATGCAAAAGCTGGAAAGTGAATAAGGAAGATTGTAGAAGAATTGATGCCTTTGAGTTGTGGTGTTGGAGGAGAATACTGAAAGTGCCATGGACTGCCAAAAGAACCAATAGATCTGTTTTGGAAGAAGTGCAGCCAGAGTGCTCCTTGGAGGCCAAGATGGCTAAGCTTCGTCTCTCATACTTTGGATACTTTGTCCGGAGAAAACAGTCGCTGGAGAAGGATGTCATGCTGGGTAAGGTGGAGGGTCAGAGAAAAAGAGGAAGACCCCCAATGAGATGGATCAGCCAGGTGACATCATTGATGGCGTCAAGTGTGGCGGTGGTAGTGAGGTTGGCCCAGGATCGGACATTGTTTCGTTCTGCTGTGCATGGAGTCGCTATGAGTTGGTTCCGACTTGATGGTACCTAACAACAACAGTGGTTTCAAACCACCAACCTTTCTGTTAGCAGCTGAATGCTTAACCACTGTGTAACCAGGGCTCCTATAAAAGGTATACAAAGGTAATAAAAGTATTTTTTAAAGTTCATAGTACAAAAAGGTTGCCTCCCATTACCTACTCCCACATTTTCCCCACCAAAGAACCACTGTTGATATATCATTTTTTGCATATAAAGCAAATAGTGGTATAGATTCTTATTTTTCCCTCTCTCTCTCTCTCTTTTTTTAAACACATATGGTAACATTTTATGCCCACTGTTGTCTTCATTGTTTTCTTTTTAAAATTATGTATTTTAGAGATCTTTCCATATCACTACACAGCAAACATGCAATCTATTTAAATGAAATAACATTTATAAAGTACATAGCACAGTGCCTGTCCAGGTTCAATGAGCTGGAAGGTGAAAGACCTGGGATTTGAACTCAGGTCCATATTCTCTACTCTCTGTTCTGTAGCTATCTCTTTTCAGGGCTTATAAAGAAAAGGAAAGACTGACAACAGAGTTGAAAATCCTTCTCATGATAATCTTCAGATAACCCAGCAGAGTGACTAGTTTGCCTGGCATTTAGACAAACTGTAAGGAAAGCAGCAGCTCAGAGAACTGAGAGCAAACCTCAGAGAAGGGTTCCTGATTCTAAGTTACAAATTAGGATAAAGAATGAAAGAAAAATCAAGATCTGTGAAATGGTACCAATAGACAGTTTGCTCCAAAATAATTTTAAGTTTTTAATGATTAGTTCTTCTTTTTGAAACAGTAAGCAAATTCTTTTATGAAAGAGTTGGAATAAGATTGGTTTGGGTTTTTATTTCCTGCTCTGCCACCTTCAAGCTGTGTGACTTCAAATTTCACTTTCCTGATTTATAAAATGTTTGTAAGTGCCATCAAGTTGGTTCTGACTCAGAGCGACCTTGTATAAGGTTTCTTAGGAGCAGCTGGTGGGTTTTTAACTGCTGACCTTGCAGTTAGCAGTCCTGTGCTTATCCTACAGTACCACACCAGGACTCAGATTTGTAAAATAGGGGATAATAAGTCAGTGTCATAGGACTGTTGTAAAAATCAAATGAAATTATGTATATTAAATAACCCTGGTAATGATATTCCCTAAATCTGTGTCTGAGTTTAAGGCACCATTCTATTCCTTTTTGAGCAACACCACACTAGGATTTCCAGAATTGTTTCCAGCCTATGCAGTTAGACACCACTGCCACCTGGAGACACCATCTCCAAATTACAGAAAGTCTCTCAAGGCGCACCTTTCCAGAGCTGTTGATTATGAGATCACAAAAATTTTACAAGGGAGGCTGGAACCACAAGTTATACTGTTCCCTGCTACCCCCTCCTCACTCCTCACTGATAACTTCAACTTGTTGTAAGCCCTGAAACTTAATTCCAAAGAGAGCTGTGAGACATTAGGTTCCAAGACCAAAGGCCACTATGCAGCTTATATTTTTCTAAAGAGCTTTATGCTCATTTAAAAATAACCAATGAGGTAGGCTAGGAGCCCTGGTAGTGTAGTGGATTGCAAGTTGGGTTGCTAACCACAAGGTTGGCAGTATGAATCTACCAGTTGCTCTGAGGAAGAAAGAGGAGGCTTTCTGATCCAGTAAAGATTTACAGCATTGGAAACCCTATACAGGGTCACTATGAGTCAGAACCAACTCAGTGGCACACAACAATGAGGTAGGCTAATATAGGGGTGCCAGACATCTTGAAAGTAACTTCTTCATCAGTTGCTTTTTTCTATTTTCTTCTCCCATTCATAAAAACCAGTTGCAGTGAGTTGACTCAGACTCATGGTATCCCCAGGGTAGAACTGTACTTCATAGAGTTTTCAATGACTCCTTTTTTAGAAGTAAATAGACAGGTTTTTTTGTTTTGTTTTGTTTTTTTGAGGTACCTCCGAGTGAATTCAATCACCACCTTCCAGGCAGCAGCCTAGAGCATTATCTGTTTGCACCACCCAGGGACTCTCTCCCATTTAAAGTCTCCTACAAGCTGGCTTCTGCTCCCTGGATGCCAACCAGTCTCATTTCTTGAGAACCTAGTTTTTTACATGGCTCTTTTGGAGTGTCATACATGACCCCTTCTGTTAAAGAGATAATAGTTTTGTTGAGGGTAATAAAAGCAAACCAATGAGGCAGTATATAATGAATGCCAAACAAGTGGTCTAGACAACAAAAATTTATTTTGGAAGAGGTAAATGGTAGGCACTCAATAAATAATCATTAAATAAATGGATGAAATAATGAATGGGTGAGAGAAAGCTCAGTGTGGCATACAAGGGGGTTTCTAAAAGTTTCCTGGAAAAATACCGTTATCTTTTAATTCAAGTTTTCCACAAACTTTTTGAAGTTCCCTTATAGATTTCATTTGAGGAAAAGGGATAATACATTTCAGAGTTGGAAGGTGAGAAGTTAGATTGAGGTTAGAGTCTTAACATAAAAATGGTCACAGTAGCCCACCAGGTTTTGGGAGGGACAAACATGAGCCACAGAATATAGGTAGGAGGCAATGGCCACTATTCATGTTGTTGTTGTTTAGTGCCATTCATTGGTTCCAACCCATAGCGACCCTGTCTAGTGTTTCTGAGGAGCAGCTGGTGAACTTGAATCACCAACCTTGCAGTTCAGATGACTTTGCAGTCTGGCGCATTAACCCACAGCGCCACACCAGGACTCTATTATTCATGTATGCGGTACTAAAAATATTAACACCATAGATTAATAAAGAAATTATAGGTCTTGGTGAATAACTCGTGAGAAGCTATGAGGAAAAGGAACCATTAAAGGCAATGGTAGCCATTAATGGTAAAATTGAGGTAATTTTAAGTCCAAGTAGTTAAGAGAATTATGGTATCATTAGCAGACATGAGACGGTAAGTTGATAACACCTTTTAGGGAAGATGAACTAATTTGTTTTAGACATCTCCCATTGGAAATGTTCAGTAGCCGAGGAACTCAGGAGACAGGTCAGGGTTGTCCAAAGTTCTGTTTCCAGCCTCGTTCTCTCTCTTGTTATCATTGGAGAGCTCATCTTCTTTCTTGGCTTCAGTTATGATCGGGATATAATGAGTCCAAGGGAGAGGGATTAGTCTCACTGCTGCTGAGAGACTAAACAGACTTAAGTTCAAGAAAAGGACATGTAATTTGGTCATGAGAAGAGACTGTGATCTTCAAAAGATATTGTTTCAGCATGAAGATTTGTGAGTGAGTAACAAACTATAGAGAGTTTAGGAGTTAGTGGGTGCTAAGGCCAGGAAGCGGAGTCCTGGTATGGCGCTGTAAGATAAGCATTGGATTGCTAACCACAAGGTCAATGGGTTCAAACTCACCAGATTCTCCTCAGAAACCCTTTATAGGATCACCACGAGTAGGAACTGACTTGACAGTACTTAACAACAACAGGGACAGGAGGCAGTGTTTGTAGGCCATTTGGCAATGGAAAGAAGATAGTTAGAAGGTAGCCAGAAATAATTTGTTGTTGTTGTTAAGTGTCATAAGTTGATCCCAACTCATAGTGATGCTGTATAGGGTTTCTGAGGATCAGCTGGTGGGTTTTAATCACCAACCTTTCAGGTAACAATACAGTGCTTACCCTACAACACCACACCAGGTGGAACTCTGCAAATTTTTCATGTGTGTGTGTGTGTTTTCAGAGTTAACCATTTACCTTCTTCTTGTCAAATATGTTTGCTTTACCTTCAGTTTGAGCTCTGCAATAGTTGATCTCTTACCTTCCCTCCTTCCTTCAAACTCTCTTCTGTGACTAAGCGTCATCTTTCATGACCCCTTCCCTGACTGCCTTTTATTAATTTCTATTGCATTTACTGCTACCACATAATATGATACATATTACTCTGATTATCCCATACCTGTATAACCACTAACATGTCTTTTACCCTTGCTGGTTCTTCTACTACTCATATCTGTAGATGTCTTCTAAGGCTCTGACCTTGGTCTTCTGCTCCCTCAAACAGTTTATCCATTAAACTGATAACTCACAAAGCTTAATCTTAATATTTACAACTGCCTATAGGACATTTTTGGAGTCCTGGTGTGGCACTGTGGGCTAATGCACCAGACTGCAAAGCTGTTTGAACTTCAAGGTTGGCATTTCAAGCTCACCAGCTACTCCTTGGAAACCCTATACAGGGTCGCTATGAGTAAGATCCAACTTGATGGCACTTATAACAACACTCAATCATCTGTAGTCAACATTGTTGTAACAGAATTCTGAAGAATGTCTCTGACTCAGGCTCTACCTCTCCATAAACATAACAAAGTCATGTTCTAAAATTATCATTCAACACATTACTCCACTGTACAAGAACATAGGATGAATCCTTATGGCTCTAAGCACAACAATTAAATTCTTCTGCAAGGTTTACAAAGCACAGAAACAGAGAATCTAATTCTGGAAATATTTCCTATGTAATTCTCCTGCCTCTCTTTAGAAGGTCCCTAGATCATGGGTGGGGCCTTTACTAATTTGGCCTCATTCTTTATATTCAACTTTGTTATTACTCCCTTCAAAGCCCAACCCCTCCAGTAGAGTTGGTTTCTTCCTAGCTCCCCCATCTAGTGCATGTCTTACCTCCATGTCTCTGGCCACGCTGCTTTGCCTGGATGGATTCCCCTCCTTGTTCCAACTTTCATAATCCTATCCATCATTTAAGGCCTAGCCTAAATGTTAACTTTCATGACCACTTCCCTGGTTTCCTTTTCTTGCTTCTATTGCATTTATTAAGGAGCTCTGGTAGCGAAGTGGTTACAAATCAGGCTGTTAACCTTGGGTCAGCAGTTCAAAACTACCAGCTGTTCCACAGGAGAAAGATGAAGCTTTCTGCTCTAGTAAAGGTTTACAGTCTCACGTGAACTCACAAACTCCTAGAAACAAATGAGAATGAAAACACAATGTACCAAAATCTTTGGGACACGGAAAAAGTGGTGCTGAGAGGACAATTTATTGCAATAAGCACACACATCCAAAAAGAAGAAAGAAACAAAACTAATACTTTAACACAGCATCTACAACAATTAGAAACAGACCAACAGAGGGAACCTACAGCCACCAAAAGAAAAGAAATAATAAAAATTAGAGCAGAAATAAATGAGATAGAAAACAGAAAAACTATAGAAAGAATCAACAGCACAAGAAGCTAGTTCTTTGAAAGGATTAACAAAATCGACAGAACATTGGCATACCCAACAATAGAAATACCCAATACATTGGCATACCCTACAAAAGACAAAAATAACTCGCATTAGAAACCACATAGGTGATGTCACAATGGAACCAAAGCAAATCAAAAGGATAATAACAGAAGACTATGAAAAACTGTACTCCAACAAATTTGAAAACTTACAAGAGATGGATACATTTTTAGATAAACACGACCTACCTAAACTTACACACAGAGAAGTAGAAAATTTGAACAGACCCATAACAAAAGAAGAAATTGATCAGGTCATCAAAAAACTCCCAACCAAAAAAAGTCCATGCACAGATGGCTTCACTGGTGAGTTCTACCAAACATTCAGGGAAGAGCTATCACCAGTTCTACTCAAATTATTCCAGAATACAGAGGAGGATGGAAAACTTCCTAAAACATTTCATAAAGCAAGCATAACCCTCATACTAAAACCAGGGAAGGACATCACTAAGAAAGAAAACTATAGACCAATATCCCTCATGAACATAGGTATAAAAATTCTCAACAAAATCCTAGCCAACAGACTCCAGCAGCACATCAAAAAGATAATACATCATGACCAAGTGGGATTCATATCAGGGATGCAAGGATGGTTCAACATTAGAAAAATGATCAATGTTATCCACATGTAAACAAGAAAAAAGAAAAGAACCACATGATCATATCGATTAATGCAGAAAAGGCATTTGACAAAATCCAACTTCCATTCCTGATAAAAACACTCAACAAAATAGGAATTGAAGGAAAATTCCTCAACATAATTAAGAGCATATATACAAAACCAACAACCTACATTACTCTCAATGGAGAGAAACTGACAGCCTTCCCTCTGCAAACAGAAACCAGACAAGGATGCCCTTTGTCACCACTCTTATTCAATATTGGGCTGGAAATCTTAGAAAGAGCTATATAGCAAGACAGGGAAATTAAAGGCATCCAAATTGGCAATGAGGAAGTAAAACTCTCTCTATTTGCAGACGATATGATCCTATAGGTAGAAAACCCCAAAGACTCATATAAAAAGCTACTAGACTACATAGGAAGATTCAGCAAAGTGGCAGGATATAAGATCAACATACAAAACTCAGTTGGATTCCTCTATACCAAAAGAGACCTACAAAAATGGAAGAATATACCATGCTCTTGGATAGGAAGACTTAACATTGTGAAAATGTCAAGACTGCCCAAAGCAATTTACACACATAATGCAATCCCAATCCAGATTCCAACAGTATTCTTCAAAGAGATGAAAAAAACAATTACAAACTTTGTGTGGAAAGGAAAGAGACCCAGGATAAACAAAGCACTGCTTAAGAAGAAGAATAAGGTTGGAAACCTCTCACTCCCTGACTTCAAAATTTATTACATGGCTACAGTGGTCAAAACAGCTTGGTACTGGTACAATGAAAGATACACTGATCAATGGAACAGAATCGAGAATCCGGAAATTAACCCATCCACATACAGCCAACTGAATTTTGACAAAATACCTAAATATATCGCATGGGGAAGTGATAGCTCTTCAACAGATGGTGCTGGCAGAACAGGAAAGTGATATGCAAAAGATTGAAACAAGACCTTCACCTCATGCCTTATATAAAAACCAACTCAGCATGGATTAAAGACCTAAATGTGAATCCCAGAATTATGAAAGCCATCAATGAAAAAATAGGGTCAAATGTGAGGGCACCTAATTCAGGGAATACATAGATTACCAAACATTTTTATAAACTACACAAACAAAAATAGACAAAATAGATGATTGGGACATACTAAAAATTAAAAACTTATGTACATCAAAAGACAGCACCAGAAGAGTAAAAAGGGAACCCACAAAATGGGAAAAAATCTTTTGCAATAACACATCAGACAAAGGACTCATTTCTAAAATATATAGTAACCTACAACACCTCTACAAGAAAAAGACAAATAACCCAATTTAAAAATGGGCACAGGACATGAACAGACACGTCACCAAGGAGGAGATCCAGGTAGCCAACAAACATATGAAGAAATGTTCATGATCACTAGCCATTAGAGAGATGCAAATCAAAACAACAATGAAATATCATCTCACACCAACAATAACAGCAAAGCTAAAAAAAAAAAAATAGAGGACAATAAATGCTGGCAAGGATGTGGAGACTCTGCAACTCTCCTACATTGCTGGTGGGAGTACAAAATGGTCCAACCTTTCTGGAAACCTTCCTTAGAAGGTTGCGAATAGAAATACTTTATGATCCAGTAATTCCTCTACTTGGTATTTACCCACAAGAAATACAAGCCATAACACGAGCAGATATATGCACACCAATGTTCATAGCAGCACTATTTACAATAGCAAAAAGATGGAGACAACCAAAAGTGCCCATCAACGGAAGAATGAATAAACAAAATGTGGTACATACACACAATGGAATATTATGCTACCTTGAAGAATAACAAGGAAGCTGCAAGCCACTGCATAACATGGATGAACCTTGAGGACATTTTGTTGAGTGAAATTAGTCAGTCACAAAAGGAGAAATACTGCATAGGACCACTACTGTAAAAGACTAAGAAAAAGAACCCATACTAAAGGCGGGTGGGCTGGGGTGGATTCTTTGCTGGGTGCTGGGATGTGGAAGGTAGGGTGAGGGGAGGAAGGGGAAGTTGGAGCACAGGGTTGAGAATAGATACAGGATAGTTTGGGTGCTAGGGAAGGGGGCAGTTCACAAAAAGGGGGAGAGGAATGGAAGAACAAAGCAGACAGGAAAACAATTAGGCAGGTTTGCATGGGCTAAGTGGGACAAAGGTAAATAATGATGTATGCACAACCTTGGAACAACTGGGCTCTGGGATACAGGGATTGAGACATGGTTGGAATGTGCAAAAGGGGGGAAATAATGTTAAGATGCTTGGCTGTCTTTTGAATCTTGGTTTCCCTGGCATACCGTTATAAAATAGACACTTGAGGGGGAGAGAAAGGAATAGCCAAAAATACCACCGTAGAAAGCTTGTAACTCCGTTTTCTGCCTATAATTGATTATTGTTGTTGTTATGTGCCGTGGAGTCGGTCCCGACTCATAGCAACCTTGTACAGGGTTTCTGAGGCTGTAAATCTTTACGGGAGCAGAAAGCCTCATCTTTCTCCCGTGGAACAGCTGGTAGTTTCGAACTGCTGACCTTGTGGTTCGCAGCCTGATTCGTAACCACTAAGCTACCAGTACCTAAAATGGGGCTACAACATGCCCAGTGAAGGAGGCTTCCTGCAGAGCCTTTGCATTACATAAGACCATAGGTGGAATCCTGAACCCTATCCAGAATCTTCTGAGGTGCGAAATTTCCATTTGAAAGGACAAGCAGACCAGCCTGCAGCCCCTAGAAGAACAGAAGATAGTTCTTGAAAGAAAGGCCGACAGGAAAAATAAAAACAATAAAAGCAGTCTGACTGAGTACTACAAGAACAAGCAAGTTGCTCGCCCAGGAGACATCAAGCCAAGTGGTCGAGTCCCCTCAGAGCAAACCCCCTTCCAAGACTAAGACTCAATGGGAATACACGCTCTTATTGGTTTACCACGTTCCTCACCGATAAGGGGAAGTGAGGGAAAACCAGCAATGAAGCTGTGAGCTAAGCCCTACAACGTTCAACAGACTCCTGTGAACCCAGGGGTAGGGGTGGGGTCGGAGGGCAGGCTTGCAGGGTTGGTTGATGATGCATGGAGGGGATCATAACTATGGCAATGAAACGATATACGATAGGATGAATGTAAAGCTAATGTTCTCCCATGTAAATTATCACATAATTCACAATAAAACATTTAAAAATAAACCAATAAGAGGACTAAGGGTGGGATTCACCACTCTTAATCACACCAACACCTTGATCCAATTTACAGGAGATTTCCCAAGGGTGTGGCATACAATACCTTTTATCTTGCAAGAGACAAAACGAGAGAGACAGGAATAGAGAAAGAGCGACCAAGTACCACCAAGGTAGAAGAGCCAACAGTGAAGTGCACAGAACCCTGCATTGTGGAGTCCCTAGATCTAGAGGAAGACTGAAGCCAAGACACATGGAATCCCCAAGGAATGCTGGGCCTACAGATGCTGAAAGGAGACAAGGACATTTCCCCAGATCCAGTGCTCTGCATTCGGACTTCTAGCCTCCTAAACCATAAGAAAATAAACTTCTGTTTCTTACTGCCAAAAAAAAAAAAAAAAAAAAGATTTACAGCCTCGGAAACCCTGTACATGGTTTCTATGAGTCGGAACTGATTTCACGGCACAAAACCACCATCACCACCAGTGCATTTATTGGAGTCCTGTTGTGGTGCTGTGGACTAATGCATTGGACTGCAAAGTCGGTTTTAACTACAAGGCCGATGGGTCAAGTTCACCAGCAGCAACTTGGAAACCCTATACAGGGTCGCTATGGGTTGGAACCGACTCAGTGGCACTTAACAAAAACAACTAATTACATTTATTAAGGAGCTCTGGTAGCATAGTGGTTACGAGTCAGACTACCAGCAATTCAGTGGGAGAAAGATGAGGCTTTCTGCTCCTGTAAAGTTTTACAGCCTCAGAAACCCTGTGCAGGGTTGCTATGAGTTGGAACCAACTCTACCACCCACCACCACCACCACCACCACTATTGCATTTATTGCTACCACATAGTTTCATACTTACTTACCCCATATGTGCTATTTTTTCACTCCATCTCCCCCAACAATGTAAGCTCCTTGAAAAGGACAATACTATTTTAGACTTTGTATCATCCACAGGCTTATTTAGCACAGGATTAGGCATACAGTAGGTTCTTACTAATTTACTGTTGTTGTTGTTGTGAAGTGCCGTCGAGTCGGTTCCGACCTATAGCTACCCTGTATAGGGTTTCCGAGGAGCAGCTGGTGAGTTTGAACTGCCGACCTTGCAGTTCAAATGGCTTTGCAGTCTGGCGCCATTAACCCACAGTGCCACACCAGGACTAGTAATAGCAATTTTAGGGTTAGAGAGAAGTCACGTTGCAAGTCAGTAACCAAATTTGCAATGAAAAAGTCACATTCCCTGATTCCCTGAGCTGGAATTTTGGCACTCTACGATGAGCCAAGCCGGAGTCCTGATGTTGCTCTGTGGATTAATTCGCTGGACTGCAAAGTAGATTTGAATTGCAAGGTCAGTGGTTCAAGTTCACGAGCCACCCCTCAGAAACCTTATACAGGGTCGCTATGGGTCAGAACTGACTCAACAGCACTTAACAATAATGAGCCAAATAATAATGAGCCAAATCTGGATGAGGGATGCTTTAGAAAAGACTCTTCCTGAGCCTAAGGAACAATGAGGATTACCTCGGTAGTCTAGGGCAGGAGCCCGTGGGACCTCTTCAGCATATACTTCATTGTAGTTTTCATCTGGATAGTAACCTGAACCTAGAATGAAGAAAACAATATCAGAATGATGTATCAATTTCTTACTCAAGTCCTTCCCTATCTTCCTCTCACCCAACTTTCTCCCTGAGGCACTTCATGAGTGAGAAGCCAGGTTACTATTTAATGGAAACAATTTTGTCTTGTAAATCAGCAAAACTATTGTGGGCAAACCTCAGCATCTCAAATGCATAGAAGGTAAGCTCATGGGGGTTGGGGTGGGGGGCTCACTGGTAACATTAGAACTCTTTATTGAAAAAAAAAATGAACTTTTTTTTTCTGTAAAGGTTTTTCTTTTGTGGGGGAAGGGGGACACAGTGGACAGGGACCTGCTCAGTCCTTCTTGGCAGCTGCTTTCCTCATGGCGGCCAGGACGTTGCTGAGCTCTCGCTTCCTATTAGCTCGGATGTGTGTCCCCACCCTATTCTTGATGAACTTGAGTGCCCGCTTGTCCTTGGAGAGCTTGAGCAGCTCCATGGCCCGGCGCTCGTGAGGCGCAAAGCCATATAACTCCCGGATCATGTCCCACACAAACTTGGTGAGGTGCCCACGGTGGCGGCTGTGCCTCGGCTTGTTCATGTTCTTGGTTACTTTGTGGCCCTTGTTGAGGTCAATGGACATAGAGTAGCACACAGCCATGGCTGCTTTTCTTCAATGGCTGCTGGAACTTTTTAATCATCCATCAATCTGGACTGTATATGGCCCATTTCCTTAATACAACACACGTGATTTGGTGAGACACTGATAACCAAGCTCTAAGGATTGACTGTTACCCCAAGTAGAAGTTAAAAACAACCTTAGTAAGGGTCTTCCTACTAGTGGACAGGCCTGCTCACAGTCATAAGAAGGAAACAATTCTTCAAACTCAAACTAGCCTACAGGTTTCCGTAGCTGGGAAGGGTATATCAAGGCCGAGAAAGATGACTCAAAAGGCAAAGGGGGAACCAGTACACCAATGTTCATCACAACACTTTTCATAATAGCCAAAAAATGGAAACAACTGAAATATCTATCAACAGATAAATAAAATGGATAAACAAAATGTGCTACATACATACAATAGAATACTACTGTCATAAAGAGGAAAGTCCACAACATGGATGAACCTCGAAAACATCATTCTAAGTAAAATAAGGGAGTCCTGGTGTGGCACTGTAGGCTAAGCACTGGACTGCAAACCACAAGGCTGGTGGTTCAAACCTACCTGTCACTCCTCGGAAACCCTATTAGTTGGAACTGACTCATTGGCACTTAACAACAACAATAAATAAATAAAATAAGTCAGTCATTAAATGACAAACTGGTTACTAGGGATGGGAGGTAGGGGGAAGAGAGAGCATTTGCCTTGAGGGCATTGGGTTCATGTTAATGGTGGTGAAATAACTTCGAAAAGGATAGGGATAATGATTGCACAACATGAAGATTGTAATTAATGCCACTGAATTATACATGTAGATGTTGTTTTTAAAAAACAAAAAAGAGCAATGGGGAATAAGAATAGTTTTATGAGCAGTTTGTACTGGCTTGGAGCAAAGAAAAGGCAGAGTCATTTGGAGAAGCTTCCAGGTCCTCTAATCAGGAAGAGCCTTAGCAGGGCGCCACTGAGCCAGAGAACATTACTACTCTGCCCCCCATCATCCCATTAACAGGCCTAGTCCCTGGTGGAGGCAGGCCTGTGGCTGTCTGGGAGACTAAACCGTGTGTTCTACCAGACTGCAGGAAATCGGTCATGAACAAGAACTAATTAGAAAACAACTTGGTTCTTTCCGGAGCGAAGTTTCCGGAAGCCCTCTTTTCAGCCTTTCTGAGCCCTAAGGCATGCACAGGAATAGGGCAGCCAGCCGTGCTTTAGTCAAAAGACAATTCCCCATTTCCAGGATAGGGTGTGCTTCCTGGACAGGGCTTGGTTTAAGTGCTGGAGCTCTTTGGTCTGTGTAAACACTCAACCACAAACTCCCCTGCCTCCTCTCTGGGAAGAGGCACAGAACCCCCTGCACTAAAGGGTGGAGCTGAGAGCTAGATGATGAAGCTCTTCCATTCCCCACAAGCCCAGACTGTGGGTTGGGGGGTGTTGGCAAACCAGTCTAACTTGGTGAACAAGGGAAGGAATCAAATTGAAAGTTTGTGTTATGAAATCATGTCTTCGTTGGTTTGCCCTCATTCCAGAGGAAAGAGTTCATTTTTGTTCTTTCTTTTCTCCATTTTGTTCTGTTTTCCCATTTTAGTTTTCTAACTTTCCTTTATTTCTCCATGTACCTCATCTCCCTTGCTTTCTCATTTCCCATATGGGAGATTTCTTTGGTGGGGCATGAAATTCTTGTCAGCTGTTTCAATTTAGTATTAGCCTCAAAGCCTTATGGCTCCTGTAAACAGGAGGCCAGATGTGTGTGATTCACTCAAGCATTAGACCTCCCCAGTCCTGATCCAGAACTAGCTTGTGAGGAAGTGCCCAGGGGGATGCAAACCTCTGATTACCAGAAAACAGGAGTGTCAGAGGCATATGGCTGGATAACAACAACAAGGAAAACTGCTAATATTACTCACTATATAAGCTATGTAGTTGTTGTTAAGTTCCATCGAGTCGGTTCTGACCCATAGTGACCCTGTATAGGGTTTCCAAGGAGCCACTTGTGAGCTTGAACCACTGACTTTGCAGTTCAAATGACTTTGCAGTCTGGTGCAATAACCCACAGCACCATACCAGGACTCCATAAGCTATGTTAAGCACATTATATATTGTTGTCTTAAGTGACCTGTATAGGAGTTCCGAGGAGCTGCTGGTGAGTTTGAACCACCGACCTTGTGGTCCAATGCATTATCCTACAGTGACACACCAGGGCATTACCTCATTATGCCACTGCAATATCTTAATGAGACAAATACCTTTATTACTCTCCACTCTACTGATAAGGAAAATGGCTCAGAGAGGTTAAAAGAGTTGTCCAGCTAGATACACTCCAGCCCAGGTCTTTTGGCCCCTAAGCTCAGACATTCCACTGAAGATGGTTGTAGGGGAATAATTTTTATTCCATTAGGGATAAAGAATTAATCCCAAATATTTCTTTTAATCCAGGATTTTTACTCTGTATGTGTGGGATCAAAAGCCACCTAGCATTTTACATTATTTCAGAATGACAGAGGATGTGGGATAGTAAAGGGGAAGACTCAGTCGTATAATTATAGTCTCCACCAGGGAGCAGGGTGCAAATTTGCTTTGTTACTGGAATGGGTTGGGTTTATTCTACTTCTGTAAGCCTTCCCATTTCTCTTGTGTTTATGTATATTGTTGTTAAGTACCGTCAAGCCATTTCCGACTCATAGCAACCTTGTATAGGGTCTCCAAGGAGTTTGAACCACCAACCTTGTAGTTGAAACTGACCTTGATGCCCAGCTCTTTATCTGGCAGTGCCACTGTATGATAAGCACTGGACTGCTAACCTCAACTGAGCCAGTTGAGCTAGCATTGAAGGGTAGGAGAAATGGAGCCAGATTGCTGGAACTTCACATTTCATTCATCAAACAACTTTGTAAAAATAGAAGATGGTAGAATGTGTGAGTTTTCAGGTCTGTTAGAGATCTTACCAGCCTCACCAGGTTGAATTCTTCAGGAGTGGTGACTCTGATAATTCCTATGGAAATGGGGAATGTGTTTACAAGCCCTTTGAGAACCTCAAAAGAACCTAGGCTTTTAAAAACTGCCCTTTCCTTAAGACTCCAATTGCTCAGGTTTCCATCCAGGAAAGGTAAAAGTCTTTGTAGTCCCTAAGGTATCATGCTGCTGCTGCTACTGCATGCCATTGTGTTGGTTCTGACTCATGTTGTTGCTGTTGTTAAGTGCTGTCTAGTCGGTTCCGACTCATAGTGACCCTGTATAGGGTTTCTGAAGATCAGCTGGTGAGTTTGAACTTCCGACTTTGTGGTTTGCAGTCCAGTGCTGATCCTACAGTGCTGACCTTGTATAAGGTTTCCAAGACTGAAAATCTTTACAGGAGCTGAAAGCCTCATCTTTCTTCCATGGAGTGGCTGGTGGATTTGAACAGCTTACCTTGTGATTAGCAGCCCAATGAGTAACCCATCATGCTACTAGGGTGCCTGTGGCATCACACAGGTGTTTAAAATTAGGCAATAAACTATCTAACCTCCATTCCCTAGCCCTATGGTCTCTGGATGGGTTTTGTTCTTATGTACTTGAACTGAAGCAAGGAGGAGAAGAAGCAAGACAGTTGCACATATTCTCTCGTGGGTATTTGGGGCTCCTTTAGCCCCAGTGTGTACTCTGCCAAGGGCTTGACTGAAATTCCTTCATCTCAGTGTTGGCCTTGTGCTTTCCCCCCTACCAAGTCAGGTTAAACCAAAGAGGGAAAGAAGTTTGCATATTTATTTGAAAGTTTCATGCAGCTGTTCCAGACAAACAGAGCTACTGCCAAAGTCCTCCATGAGGAGCGAAGGGCATGTGGAAAATCTTAGTTGCAATGACTGTGGCTGTGATGGGAGCAATTTGTTATTTACTCATCTCTGGATATTTTCCTAACCCCATTGGTTGGGCCTGTCTCCTTCCTCTATTACCCGCCCCACCGCCCACCCCCAAACCCCTGTGAGGGTAGATACTGAAGGCCACAGAATATTCTTTGCACTTGGAATGCCAGTGGGGCCCCATCAAACCCCTGTCTGCCACTTCATTATCTTTCCATCACCCCTCCTCCTCTCCCTTCCCCACTCCTCACTGAGTCTGTTATTTCAACTCCCTATGTCTCCAGGCACTCATATGAGTAGAAATCCACTCTAAGGCACACAACAACAACAATAACATGTCTCCAGGGGAGAAGGGTGATATATTCAGAAAACTCCATCTCTACTAAAGTAAGGAACAACCCCGAAGAAACTGGGGAATTCTTGTTTAAGAGAATGTGATCTGTATTGCCTTAAACATCTTTGGCAGATTAACAGAAAGGGGCTACAAAAATCTCATCCTCTAAATAAGGCCTGGGAAAGGAGAAAGAGAGAAACCCCAAAAGTAAGAACAACAGAGAGAGAAATTGATTCTTGTTTCCCTTAAAAAATATTGCCTTTTGCCTTGCTCCCTTATTTTTTCCCAAATGAGATATGTGGCTCAAGTACTATTTTTGTGGTCTTGAAAAGAATATTAAGATTTGACCCATAAAGGAATTAATATTAGAAACTGGTTTTTAGAAAGCAGGTAAGACAATGACCACAAAGGTCATCTTATTCAAACTTTTCATTTTTGTGGGAGTCTAGACTATTTTTAAATATCTCTTGTTAAACAACCCAAACCCATTTCACTCAAGTCTATTTCAACTCATAGCAAACCTATAGAACAGAGTAGACTTGCCCCATAGGGTTTCCAAGTTTGAAATAACTATGGAAGCAGACTATCGCATCTTATTCCTATGGGTTTGAACCACAGACCTTTCGGCTAGCAGTTGAGCATTTTAATCACTGTGCCACCAGTGATTAAAAAACCATATCAAATCTGCTGTCGAAGTGATAACAAACCTACAGTTAAATGTAGAACTGTTCCATAGGGTTTCTGAGTCTGTAAATCTTAACAGAAGCAGTCTGCCTCATCTTTCTCCTTTGGAGCAGCTAGCTGGTGGATTTGAACTGACAATCTTTCGGTCAGCAGCCCAGTGCTTAACCCACTATGCCACCAAGGCCTCAAAAGCTTCCCTCTGTAGGCTGTTGCAATGTTTAATTAAATGAAAACTACAACAAAAAAACCTTTTTATTGTGAACTGGGTGAAGGTCATCATTTTTATTTTTAAAATGTCTAGAATAGTTCTTCTCTGTGTCTAATCTGAGTGTTTCTTATTGCAGTTTTATTCTTCCTTTTATAAGGTCTTTGCCCCTGCCCTGCACTCCCTGGAAATAATGAACAACTTCTAATGCTTACCTGCATACCATGTTGCTGTTACTGCTGGAGTTAGGAAGAGCAGCAGAGAGAATACTCCTTGAATTAGTTGACAGACCATCCTTGAAAGGAGGGGTTTAGGGAAGCAGGAATAGAGGTATGCGGACAAAGAAAAATGACTTCCAGTAATCAGCAGTGAACTTCCAAAAGTGAGGGGATGGGATCTTCAAGGAAGAAAAGAGATTTTTAAATTAATGAAAATCTGTTATAATCATTCCACCTCCCAACCCCCAAGACATTTTAGAATAACAAGACTCTGTTTATTTATATATGGTCTCTTTCCTCTCAGGACTTAAGACAATCAGTCTTCACCTGACCTTGGTGATATCAGATGTGAAAGTTCCAAGGCCTAAGTTATAGGGAAGGATACTGAGGTACCAAGACCAGGAAGAATTTGGATTCTGGAATGACATAAATCTCTGGATCTGAATCCAATTCTTTCACATATTAACTATAGGAACTTGGAAAGATTCCTTAACTTATCTGAACCTTAGTTTCCTCATCTACAAAATTGGAATCATAATATATTCTCTACCTCATAGAACAGATTATTGCCTGGCACATAGAGTAGCAATCAATATATTCAGATATACGAGGGGACTTCAAAAAGTTCATGGAAAAATTCCGTTTTCAATCCATTTTTTCATGAACTTTTTGAAGCCCCTTTGTGTGTGTGTGTGTGTGTGTGTGTATGTGTATACTGGATTGTCAACTTCAAATTGGACAGAATTAGATGTTTCCTTTCTCTAGTCTCTCAGGCAGCAACAGTTCTTAGTTTTGAATTTTGAGTTTTGAGGATTAGTGGTTTAGTGGTGGCTTCTGGTTTTCAAGTCCAACCTTCCAGTATTACACTGCTGAGTCTGTACGAAGCCAGCGAGATTAGAGAAGATCTAACTGAGATACATGCAGAAAGGGTGAATAAGCTCCAATTGCCCTCTCACTTCCTTTTCTGCCCTCACTCTAATGGGTTGAGTTTTGAGGTTTCCAGTGGGTGCATATTTAGTAAATGATTGTATTAAACTTGCTGCCCATTGGGATAAACCAGCCTCTGGTTGCATCTGCAAGCACCCATTTACCCACATGCTTTCAATGAAATGCTATGCTTAGGGGAGACACAAAAAAATGACAGATTCTTGCTAGAGTCCCTCAGGGACATACGACGTCCAAGAAGGAAAACATTCATATTTCCCAGTTCACTGCTGCTTGACTTCAGTTTTGTTTAGAGGGTGGTAAGGAAGCAGATTCCTGGTGTGGTCTTGTAGGATAAGCACTGGACTACAGACCACAAGGTCAGTGGATTAAACCCACCACCAGCTACTCCTAGGAAACCCTGTACAGGGTCTCTATAAATTGGAATCAACTCATCTGCACTCAAAAACAACAAGGAAGAATAACAGAGAAAAAGAGTGAGGACATGAGAGGAAAACAAAATAAATAAAAAGAGGTGAGAAGAAGCTAGGAAAGAAAAAAAAATCCCACAGAACTGAAAGAAACAGAAAGGGGACAGAAGGAGGAGAAAGAAGGGCTTAAAGAGAAACCCAGGAACAAAAACAGCTGGAGAACTAATCACTGACCACTCTCCCACATCCAGCCTCTCAATCCAGTTCCTTTGTTTAGGAGCAGGGGCTTCCTCTTTCAGACCCAGTACTCTGTGTCTGTGACCCTCCCCTGTTCACTTCCTTCCTAATCTCAGATTGAACACTTGATTCATCTCACCGTAGTCGTAGTCAACTATCCCTCCACTGTGGGCTGAGAAGGTAGTGAGCCCATAGTCTGCATCCAGGTTCCAGCACAAATGAAAAGCAGCTTGTGATCCATTTCATAAAAGAACTGTTCCCCCACTCCCTGCAATGAATAGTCATGCTACCCAAATTCAGAGTCTACTACCACCCTCTCTCTACTGAGGGAATATATTGTGGAGGGGTCTTACCCTCGACACTGTAAGTAACAGATCTTACCTGTCTTAATTGGGGGTTGTGTGCTCTCCTTCTATATCCTTTTTCTCCTTCTCTGCTCCTTTCATTGGTCAGAAGAAACTCCTACTTTAACATTCCTAGAACGAGTGGCTCCTGGTCTGTCCGGCCTCTGGGATTCTGTTAACACTGCCCAGATGTTAAGATGCCTCTATCTGCCAAAAATTTCCTTAAAGCTATACTATCCCTAAAGAGATAGCAGATCCTCCCTCAGAGGAGAGTCTTAGAGAGATGTCGGAGAAGGAGCATAGGGATTAGAGGAATTCAGTTCTTCTGCTGCAGTGAATGGCACTGGCGCCAAGCCCATGAGTATAATAATGACTAACAGAGGCAGGCTGAAGGGCCTCCAGAGATCTGGGGCCCTGAAGAGCACTTCTTTTTATGACTCAGCATGACATCGGACTGCGTGAGAAGGAATTTCCCAAACTTCAAGATGAGGAGAAAAGTGTATCTGACTGACATTCCTGGATATTTTTCTCTCCAGTAGTTCCTCAGTGCTCTCTAATTCCTAGCTGTCTTGCCATCCATATGGTACAGGGTTAGACACACTTTGAAATCCTCTCACTGATGACCTAACTTATTTGGACTTCAGTTTCTGGTAAGTATCTGTAATTTATAAAAGAATACCATGAATTTCTTGCCTGAAGAGTCAAGACTGATTTCTTACAATAAGAATGAAGAGAAAGCAGGTCTAGAGAGGCTTTAGTAGGAGGAGGTCTGGACGACATGTATATTGCAAGGTTATAACCATCACTAAACTGTTTTCCAGTGGCTTCTGATGGAGGGATAAGTTTCTATTCTTTACTTTAGTATCAAGTAATGAGTTTATTCTACCATAGCACAAGCCAACTCCTTACATTCTCTTTCCCCTCAGAGATGATATTTCCATCCCTTGAAAAATCAGAGGTTGTAAAAGGAAAAAAATAGTTTTCAGCTACTGTAGAAAGTTTCTGTCCTGTGGGTTCAAACAAATTGGTAACCCATTCTCAGTCATGAAGGGAAGAATTGTACTGATGATAATAAAAAGTTCAGTAGCAAGCCTGACTATGCTTCAATTCTAATCCATCAATCACAACTATGTATTGAATTTCTACTACGTCTTCAACAGTGTGATAGGCATATAAATTAGTAGACAAGATCCAGATTCTCTTCTTTCAGCACGTTTTTCAAGCATTTACTGTATCCAGGATGGAGCAGGTTTTAGTGAACAAGGCAGATAAAACTTCAGACATCCAAATCCCTAATTAATTCAACAAACATTTATTGTACTTCAGTTTTGTGCCACATACCATTCTGGGTACTTGAGAGGCACCAGTGACCAAAAATAGACAAAGCTCCTGTCCTCATGGTGTGGAAGAGACAGACATTCAACAAAAATGTGCTTAATTTCCAACAAGGAGGTTGGCAGAAAAATGATGAAATCAAGGGAAGACACAGGGAGGAGTGTAAGAGTTAAAGGGAATAGAGGTAAATACTGTTCTATACACAATCCTGCAGTAATGGTGGTCTACAGGTAGATACCAAAGTACTGGTGCGGCACTATAGGATAATGCATAGGACCAAGAGGTCAGTTTAAGCTGCAAGGTCGTCGGTTTAACTTCAATAGCTGCTTCTTGGAAACCCTATACAGGGTTGCTATGAGTCAGAACGAACTTGAAGGCACTTAACAACAACAATAACAGGTAGATATATGGATAGATACAAAGGCTGAATAGATGTGGGAGGGAGAGTTGGGAGTATACCCACAAATATATAAAGGCTCAATAGAGGATACATGGGTATTTATTTACCTTTGCTGCAAACGTATCCACGAATGTGTTGGCGCATGTTGTTTTTAAGGGTCCAACTCATAGCAACTCTGTGTAGGGTTTCCAAGGAGCGGCTGGTGGATTTGAACCTCTGATCTTTCAGTTAGCAGTCCAGTGTTTATCCTATAGCACCACAGGAGGCAAAATTATGAAAGTTTTATAGACATTACCAAACACCTGGAGGGAATGAGTTGCTGGGCATGGGGGCTCAGGACCACAGTCTCAGAGAATACCACGGTCAATTGGCATAACATTGTCCACAGATACAATGTTCTACAACTTACTCTGGTGAATAATGACTGGGGTCTTAAAAACTCGGAGCAGCCATCTAAGGTACAACTATTGGTCTCTCTCTGTCCAGAGGAAAGAAACACGATAGAAATTGAAGATACTTGGAAGCAATTAGTACAATGGACTAATGGAACACGTGAACATCAGTCACCACCACTCTGTGACCAGAGGACTTAGATGATGCCCAGCTACCACTACCAACTGCTCAGAAAGGGATCACATTAGAAGGTCCTGAATAAAGTGGGAGAAAATGTGGAACAAAACTCAAAATTGTAAAAAGACCAGACATACTGGTCAGAAAGAGACTGGAGGAACCTTTAGAATATGGCCCTTGATTAGCCTTCAAATCTGGAACTGAACTCACACTTGTGGCTCAATTTGCAGCCAAGCAATAGACAGGTATATAGGGGCAACAATAACACTAGTGAGGTAAGCACACTATAGAATGATCAACCATTTGAGATCAAAAGGACAGCATTTACCTATGGACAAAATTCAGAAGAATTGGGGAAGAAGAAGGAATGGAAACAGGAATCACAGGAGGAAGTGGGATAGGTGATATTCCATGGAGGAGACTGCAATCATTGAGATGAAACAAAGTGTATGATTTGTGGAATGTAAAACTGATGATCTGCTCTAGAAACCTTCACTCAACTCACAATTTAAAAAAACAACATTTAATTACCATTGTGTGTTTCTAGGGAACTAAACGAGTAGTAGTTACAAGTCAGGCTGCTAACCTCAAGGTCAACAGTTTGAAACTACCAGTCATTCCGCAGAAGAAAGATGAGGTTTTCTGCTCCTGTAAAGATTTACAGCCTCAGAAACCCTATGCAGGGGTCGCTATGAGTCGGAACCGACTCCACGGCACATAACCACCACCACTATCAAACCTTTATTGGCTAGAAGTCCTAGTGTGATGCTGTAGGATAAGCACTGGACTGCTAACTGCAAAGTTGGCAGTTCAAACCCACCCTTGTTCTTTGGAAACCCTATACAGGGTCACTGAGTTGGAACCATCTTAATGGCATTTAACCATACCATAAGCTAAAAAGTAGGGATACAGTGATGAACACAACATGTGGGATCTTTGATCTCATTCTGGATACACTTAATCTCCACGCCCCAGAAAGTTTATATATAGAAGGGGAGAAAAGGGGACGTACATGATTTGAAAATAGTTAAGATCATAAATAATAAAATTCCAAAAGCTATGATACAGACTGTGAAGACTTCAGGGGGAAAGCAGATAAGAGGATGGCATTTGAGAAAAGATGAGACTTGGTCAGCTTTCAGGAAATGACATCAACAAGAGCTCACTGTTATGTCAGAGGGGGGTGGGCTAACTGGCAAAGAAGCTTCCAGAAAGTGATAGGAAATAAGGATGAATAAACAGAAGAGGTCCAAATTATGGGACTTTTGACAATGAGATATAGGAATTCACAGATTATGTGTTAAAAATAGTTAATTAATTGTATGGTTTTTTTGTTTTTTTGTTTTTTTGGTGTGTGTGTGTGTGTGAGTGAAAAAGAGAGACAGAGGTGGCGCTGGTGCGCTATTGAGTTGGGTCCAACTCATAGTGACTGTGTATAGGGTTGTAACTCTTTAAGGGAACAGAAATCTTCATTCTTCTCTAGTGGAGTGGCTGGTAAATTTGAAGTGCTGAACTTGAGATTAGCAGCCCAACTCGTAACCCACTACACTACCAGGACTTCTTAGAGAAAGAGGGGGAACAGAGCAGTGAGCAGCAGAATGCTAAAAATCCCTTCACTGTATCTTTTGTGGCAAAGAAACTAGTCTGAGCTCCTTAGTATAGCATAACACACTCTTCACAAGCAAACCCACCTATGTCTTCAGCCTAGTCTTAAGCACTGACCCCCTGGCTCCTCATTCTGGACACACTGAACTTCTTACATCTTTACTCTCCACTCTATTCCTTTACCTTCTCTCTTGGCCTGTTGAAACCACATCTATCTTTGCTGCTGTGAAACTTCCTCCCAGTCCACCCCACACAGCACTGGTTTACTTTACCTTCCTTTTCTCTCACAGCACTTTGTACATGCTTCAGTTATGAGACTTCTTGCACTTATGTAATTGTTCCTATTTCTGCTTCCAATGTAGTCCTGGTGTGGTGCTGTGGGTTAATGCACCAGACTGCAAAGCCGTTTGAACTGCAAGGTCGGTGGTTCAAGCTCACCAGCTGCTTCTTGGAAACCCTATACAGGGTCGCTATGGGTCGGAATTGACTCAACGGCACTTAACAACAACCAAAACTAGACTGAGTGCCTAGAAGGCAAGAACCTTGCTTGAGTCTACTTCATATCCCCAGAATTCAACACAGGGCCTAGCACTTAATAGCATAAGCAAGCTGCATAAGGCCTCAAGGCACACTAAGAGTTGGAAGAGAAACTCAGAAGAGTGGCAGAGAGGAGTTAAAGAGGAAAGTGAGGGGAGTGGTGGTGTATGAAAATCACAGAGAGATAAAAGTAAGGGAGGGCAAAAAAGTAAGGGAAGTAAGGGGAGAAGTTAGAGGAGAGGAGAAGCAGTCCTGTGAAGATCTGGGATGCGTAATATGAAAAGCTTCACTAAAAACAGGTGGGGCAAATTCAGCAAAATTCATTTCTGCACTACCTACAATGTATGGAAAACACTATGTTATACATTGTGGGGATACAAAATTAAATAAGATCTCTGTATGGTTTGGTTGGCAACAGATAGACACATGAAAATACAACATCCATACATACTGACTTTCCTGAAGCTTTTAAAATTCAGCTTCAATTTTTTAATATTCAATTTTAACACAATATGAAGCCTCAAGGCATTCAATAAGGACTCCCAGTGTGCGCTGTAGGATCAGCACTGGATTGCGAATCACAAGGTAGGCAGTTCAAACCCACCAGCTATTCCTTGGAAAATCCTACCTAAGTTTGCTATGAGTCAGAATTGACTCGATGGCACTTAACAACAACAGTCAATAAGATACTGTTTCATATGGAGATTGACTTGCCTAACAGATCTTAGTACCGCTTAACAAGATTAGACTAGAAACAGCTTTCTTGAAAAATGGACTGAGACAAACTGACATGAAATTGTGAATTTTTATAACATTCAAAAGTATTTCTCATTTCTATGTGTCCCAAACTGTGTGCTAGAACTTTTTAAAGAAGGGAGGATCAGGGTTGGAAAGGGAGGAAAGGATTCATGGAAGATCTGAAAGGAGTGAATGGGGAAACAAGCGAGTTAAAAAATAGACATGGAAGAGAAATTTCAGAGAAAAAATAATGGGAAGACAAAGAAGACAGCATGAATAAAAAAGATATTCCCATTCAGGAAGCTAATTTTAAAATTGTAGTTGTGAATTATCTGTGTAAAGGATGCTGGGGCAAACCTACTTACTTTCTAAATATTTCATATCTAGGAGGTGCTTTAAAATCTCATGCTAGATACTTTGCCAATGATAGTTGAAAGAATGCTAGAAAAGGGAATAAATATTTCATAAGTAGGAGGTGCTTTAAAATCTCATGATAGATACTTTACTGAAAACAGTTGAAAGAATGCTAGAAAAGGGGCTAGAAAATAAGAAATGGTGGGGTTGCAATGTGACTAAGAGACAAATGGTATTCTGAGTGTAATGGTTGATGTCTTTATACTAGTTCCTAAGATTGTTGTTGTTGTTATGTGCCGTGGAGTCTGTTCCGACTCATAGCGACCCTGTACAGGGTTTCCAAGGCTGTAAATCTTTACGGGAGCAGAAAGCCTCATCTTTCTCCCGCGGAACAGCTGGTAGTTTCGAACTGCTGACCTTGCGGCCTGCAGCCCGATTCAGTTCCTAAGATAGAGAGTAGTAATATTCTAAGATATTATCCAGCAGCTTGCTTTTATTTTTCTGTTTTATATGATACTAGGATGACCTGGACATTTAATTTTTTATTTAACTTAAGTTATCAAACCTTGAGTAACTGCTATGTGGTTGCACTCAGAGAGCAATTATGACCAATATGCTCAATAGGGATTGGCTGAGCCCTGACTATGAGCTCATCAGTAGGGCATTATGTCTTAGATGACTTGGGAGAGTATAAAAGGGAGCACAGGAGCCCTGCTACTCAACCTCTTCAGTAGTTTAACATCTAGATGTTAGGATGTAAAGCAGTCAAGTAGAAATGCACAGCAGGTACTGTAATTGTCTAAGGGTTTGAGTAATACATGGTCTGGAAGAGGTGTCTGGATGAGTAAATGCATGGCTACAAAGAGGTGCTTGGGTGAGAAGAATTTGGGGTTGAGTTGGACTGTAAGGGGCAGGAATTTTTAGTAGTTGGAGGGTACGTAGGGAGTTAGGGATACATCCTTGCTTATTGGAGAGTTTGTCTGGCCTGTTGAACAGAAAACTCATGTGGGCAAAGTAGTAGAAAATAAGTTGAGATTGTATTGAGTTTTATTCTTACCTTCTCTCCAATAGTCCAGGCACCTAGGAGGCCGGCCTCCCTGCCTGTCCTAGACTAATTCCACTTTTAATTTCTCCCTCTAATCACAAAATTACATGTTGATGATTAAAATTGGGGGGGGGGGAGGAAAATGCCTTATTATTATTGTTTATTGTTTTACATTTAAGCATTTAGTAGGAATGTTAGCCCTTTATTAACTTCCTGCCACCTTCAAAAGTAAGTTTGAAATGTTTCTTTGGCATGTGTTAAGTAGCAGTAGTACCTAAGGAGACCAGAAAGAAAATTGAACTGTTGGCCTTGTTGGGCATATGCAGGATTGCTTTGTATGTGATTAGAAAAAAGGTAACAAACTACAAATGTAAGGCAGAATGGGGGAAACCGTGGAAGTCTTTGCTTTGGAAGATCCAAAGAGTCTTTGTTCATGGTTAAAAGTTTGAGTACAGTAGTTTTTGCTTGGATTATTCCCAAGTGAGGCAGCTATTTGTATAATAGCAGCCATGTCTCATCAGAGTAGGCCCAGCTTTCCAATGAGAGAAACTGAAGTTGGCCGGGCTTAGCTCTAGGCAATTTACTTAGCTATTGAACCAGTATCTTCATCTGCAAAATGAGTGACCTCATAATAGGACTTTTGTGATGTATGTATGAGGTAACATGTATTAGTACATGGTAAATGTCAGTGTTACAATTATTACTTTAAAGAATAAATTTATCTTATGGCTTGGGGAAACACTTTTTAAATTGATTAAAATGGGATTAGATGCCTTATTGGTCTGGGTTTGGATCCATACCAAGGCCTAGGTTTGGTGGCATGATGGGGAAGGGGGGTGTAGCAAGGTTGGAGGCAGTGGTGTCAGGTGTTGTGGTCATAGGAATATTCATTTCCATGTCAGCCTTTCATTAAATTTGGCACTTTCTGTGACTCAAACAAAGCAGCGTTGTGACTGGCAGAGGAAGGGAGCAGAGGAAAACCAACACATTCTTGGAAATAAGATGTGACTTTTGCTTTAGTTTTTTCTTTAGCTGCAGAAATGTTTCTTTGCTCTTGGTCTTACAACAAAAAGCCCTTCCAGCACAGGGTACAAATCTAAGCATCCGAGGAAATTTCCATTAAGATGACAAGGAGTTAGAAAGACTGTCCTTAGTAATTGTTTGTTTTTTAGTACTAGGACTTCTCAGATAAGGTCACTTAACCTAGGTAGAAAGCTTTCATGTGCCTAGCCTCCCTCAACCACATCCCCTATAACTATGGCCTATGCAGTATTTAAATGTTGAATGTCTGCTATATTTCCTGATGACTTTCTCTCAGTGTTTATAGGAGTTTTATAGGTTTATAGGTATGTCATTTAGCTATTCTGTTTATGTGTTAGGACTTTCTGATTTTAGGATACAGTTTTAGTATAAAGCCTGCATAATGCAGTATAATGCATTCTCTAATAGTTGCGTTGGAACTAGAGTTCTGGAATGCTGTTATAGGAACTAGTCCTAGGTCAATATTACAAGCACAGAGAAGCTCTGTGACCAAGTCAATGGAACTTTCCTATTTTCTGGTTCTGTGGTATATGTTTAAAGCAAGGTTTCAAGCAAAATAGTTTGAGTATATCCACATCTCCTCTACCAAAGCAGGACATTTTGCGATAGCATTACAGTAAATGCCCGGTTGTGACATTAAGCTGTGTCAATAATGGAATTGGATAGGGAACTGTCTTCTAGTCCAATCCCTCTAAAAATAATACACACCCAACTTTGGGATCCTTTCAATAAGTGATGATTTGTTATGTGCCGTCGAGTTCGTTCCGACTCATAGCGATTCTGTATAGGGTATCCGAGGAGCCGCTGGTGGGTTTGAACTGCCAACTTTTCGGTTAGTAGTTCAGTGCTTATCCTACAGCACCATATCTGGCTTCCCACAATTCATTCATTCTTATATTTATTCTTCATTTAAGGGGGAAAAAAATCAGCCAAATCTCACGAGATAATTTCACTTTTCTTTTCAGTGTTTGTCTGAACACATGTGTCTGTACCTATTGATTTGTCATCTGCTTTTTTTCCCCCTTTGGAAGTAGATTTCTTGTGGTTATTTTCCTATATTATAAAATATTCATAGGTCACTTTTAATCTTTTCCTTTCCTTCCCTCTAGGGCACCCGCGGATGGCGCTGCTGGTGATAGAAACTATATGAAGTTATAAGGGCAGGGGAGTGTGGCGGGCGGGAAAGATTCTGAGAGCAAGAACAAGAATGCTCCACTTGAAGACCTATGAAATTTCCAACACCACCTTTGTATATCCTTTTCAGTAAGCTTCTGCAGGGGGCGCTCGACAATGGTCGCCCCTTTCCGGACAGCCTCCAGGACTTTGCCCTCTAGAAAATTGCAGTGTTTCCGGCTCTTCTCAGTTGTAGGCGCTCGTACTGTTTCGGCAGTTTCCGGAGCGACTCGGGGGTCTCCGCGTCTTGCTGGCTCTGTTCTGATCGCCTGGCGCGGTGGTGCGGGGTCTTAGGCGAGTCATGGCGTCCCCTTCTCGGAGATTGCAGACGAAACCAGTCATTACTTGTTTCAAGAGCGTCCTCCTGATTTACACTTTCATCTTCTGGGTGAGAAACAGCGTCGCCCGGGACGCCAGGGGGTTTCCTGGGCTTGGGTGGGAGGTGGGACCTCGAGCAGTGGGAGCCGAGGCTCAGGTCGTGAGTGGGGAGGGAGGCACGGCCGCAGCCCCTGGGACCTCGGCCCTAGTGACGAGTTGCTGGAGCCCAAGCTCGGCTAGAGAGGTTTGGGGTGCGGGACGACGGCAGCCGGCAGCCTGGGATGGGACTCAGATATGCCTGGCGTGCAAATTCCTTGCAAAGGGCCGAGGAAGGGAAGCACGGAAAGGGTGTTTCCGAACCTTTGGAGAAGGTTGTCTTGCCCGACCCCAGTGAGGGCTTGCTCGCTTAATAGTCTCTTTCTTTTCACTGCTTCATATAAGAGGGGAATTTTGCGCAGGTAAGTATGGTATCGCTCTGCTTCTGCCAGTCTGCCCTCTGGCTGGCTTTTGTGTACCATCCCTTTGTACCCAAGGCTGCAAGTGGGGGAGGGGAGAGTTTCTGGAACTCACTTTTTCCCCCTACAGGAAGGTTTTCTTATGAGAATCTTGATCCTTAGGGCAAATATGCCATGGCTTTGTGGTTTACACACACACAACCCGATGAAGTTTAAGAATTGCGATGACGTTTAAGAATTATGATGTCTTGTGTAGTTGTCCTCTGATTTTGTCCTGGCTATGGTTGCCTAATAATCTAGTGTAGATTTATTGCTGCCGGTCCTTGTGTGCACTTCCCCTTCTTATCCAGTTCCATCCTCCCCGCCTCCCCCCACTTGCGGTCACCAGACTGCTCAATTCTCACACCTATTGTGTCTTAAATACCTAGTGGTTTGTGGTTTGAAGATGCTGAGGCGTACAATAAATAACTGTTTTTATTCTCTGATTTCCCACATAGATCACTGGTGTTATCCTTCTTGCCGTTGGTATTTGGGGCAAGGTGAGCCTGGAGAATTATTTTTCTCTTTTAAATGAGAAGGCCACCAATGTGCCCTTCGTGCTCATTGGCACTGGCACTGTCATTATTCTCTTGGGTACCTTTGGCTGTTTTGCTACCTGCCAAGCTTCTGCCTGGATGCTAAAACTGGTGAGTCCTTAGAATTGATTTAGGAAAGTTGTGTGTTGTAGGCTTTGTTCTCTTGGAACGGGTCCTGACCCTTTACAATGTTATCTGTTCCTTATGAAAACATAACCAAGTAACCGTTTAGCAGCTGATTCCCTCATTCAAAGTGAACATTTTATTCATTGTGTTTTCCCAGCTCTCAAAAAATAAGCTGACTCCTTTTGCAGCTCTGATATATCTTATTTATGCTAACTTGGATTTTTTTTTTTTTATCTCTTAGTATGCAATGTTTCTGACTCTAATTTTTTTGGTCGAACTGGTTGCTGCCATCGTTGGATTTGTTTTTAGACATGAAGTAAGTCTGAATTTGGGAAACTTAATATGTTATATTGACTTAAGCCGTATTTAAAACATTTTTCAACTTAGAATTCAAGAGTTCCACCCTGGGGTGCGGTGGTGGTGGGGAGGGGGGATACAGCAGTACACACTAGCACTTGAATAATGTTACCATAGCTCTTTGAACTTGGTCCGTTGATCAGATGGTGTTTTCTTCCACCCAGAAACCAAAAGAACTTTCTAAAACCTTTGTTTAATGGTACTGTTTCTTTGCTATAGATTAAGAACAACTTTAAGAGTAATTATGAGAAGGCTCTGAAACAATATAACACTACAGGAGATTATAGAAGTGATGCGGTAGACAGGATCCAAAATAAAGTAAGTGGTTAATACTTGGTGGCTTCTTAAAAGGGAAACACATTCCCTATTCCCTCAGGAGAATATTCTTGTGTGACTGCTAGTGTTGATGTTGTTTAGTACTGTTGAGTCATTTCTGACTCAGAACAACCCTGTATAGGGTTTCTGAGGAGCAGCTGGTGGGTTTGAACTGCTAACTTTGCAGTTAGCAGTTCAGTGCTTATCTTCAGTGCTGCACCAGGACTCCATTAGTGCTGATGGGACCTTTCTAATTGAGGACAGCCATTTTAACATAATAGATCAGGTTAAATGTTATAGTTACAAAGTAGTAATATGTTCTATAAGTGTTTTTGTTGGATTTTTCAGTTGCATTGTTGCGGTGTCACCAAATATACAGATTGGGAAGATACTAGTTATTACTCAGAACAAGGATATCCTAAGAGCTGTTGTAAAACTGAATGTACTCCAAACAAAGATGCAAGTAAAGTAAACCATGAAGTAAGGAACTTTTTTAAAAAAAACTTTTTCATTAAGAATACTTGAGTAGTTAAATACAGAGTTTCAATCAACTAGCAATGTTTTTAATGCATAATGCAAGAAGTGGAAATGGTTGGGAATAGCATTCTGTGCCTTTTTAAGGAAAATGCATTATAGATTTCAATAAAACAAAGCCCATCATCTTTCTGCAGAGGTATCTGATTAAAATATTTATTTACAAGAGCATAAATTGCTTGTGTTGTGCTTAATGTTTGTTTTCCTTCCTTTTAGGGTTGCTTTATAAAGGTAATGACCATTATAGAGTCAGAAATGGGAGTTGTTGCAGGAATTTCATTTGGAGTTGCTTGCTTCCAGGTAAGTCCTTGGAGTGGCTTAGAAAATGCTTTGTCCCTTTTAGCAGAAAGCTACAAGGCTTCCACTCCTAGGCTTAAACAAAGTCATTTTTTTTGGTCCAACCAAAAAAAAAAATAAATAAAAGTGTTTGTTGACCTATGTAACTGATTCTGGAAGTCTGGTCTTAGTAAGTTTCTAAAATATCATGGCATGTCTCTAGATCTGTATTGGTTAATAGCCACTAGCCACCTTTGAAAGTTTGCAAATTAAGTAATTCATTTCCTCAGTTCTAGCCACATTTCAAGTGTTCAGTAACCGTATGTAGTCGACTAGTGGCTACTGTATTGGACAACATAGGTAGTATCTTCCAAGAAAATCTATCCTTATAAGAATAAGTTTCTTTAAAACTTTTACCTCTGAATTTTCCTTGAGTGATTTTTGGCAATGACAACAGTAGTAAAACATCATTTATATTTGTTGTTGTTGTTAAGTGCCGTCGAGTCAATTCCGACCCATAGCAACCCTGTATAGGGTGTCCAAGGAGCAGCTGGTGAGTTTGCACCGCTGACCTTGCAGTTCAAATGGCTTTGCATTCTGGTGCATTAACCCACAGTGTCACGCTAGGACTCCCCATTTATTGTATTTACTGTGGAGGAAATATATTCTGACAACTTTAATTGTGCTCATTTTATTTCTAGTTGATTGGAATCTTTCTCGCCTACTGCCTTTCTCGCGCCATAACAAATAACCAGTATGAGATAGTGTAACCAGCATATGTGCAGGCTTACTCTCCAACTCTAAGGTGAGTTCATTTTGTTTGCTTCTCAGCTCAGTTAGTGTTTGATTTGAGCTTTGCCTGTGAAGGCCCTGTCCAGCAATGTATTCAAATCTTATTAGTGTTCTGTCAGTCCTGCATGCCTAAGTACAAGACATGACAAACACACACACACACAATTTTTTCAGCTACAGCTTGTCTGTGTATGAACTTCTCCATTTATGCAATAGAACATCCAGACTAGCCTAAAGCTCATAAAGGATACCATATTGATATTTTCCCTATTCTTTTGCCTAGTTATCATTTAGGAATACTGGCAAATAATTTTTTTTCTTTAGTTTTAGATCTTTTGATGTCAACCCTTCATGAAAGAAATATAAAATTGCCTGGATGGAAGACCACTGACGCCACCCAATAGTCTGAAAACCTGATGTAACTACTTAGCGCATTAGACTCAATTCAATCAAGCTATTTGCCCGTTAGACTGATTCAATCATGACATTTGTTCCATATGTTCTAAGTCCACCTACTGTCCCACTCACTTTAGATCTTTGAAGCACCCTGTATCACCCTGAAACACTGGAAGAGCTAGTAAATTGTAAATGAAATACTGTGTTCCTCTTGACTTTTATTTTTCTTACTGTGGCGTCTTTGAAAGCACTATGAATGTGCTGGAGTCCTGGTGTGGTGCTGTAGGATAAGCACTGGACCGCAAGGCTGATTTGAATCACAAGGTGGTAGTTCAAACCCACCAGCAGTCTCTAGGAAACCCTACATAGGGTCACTATGAGTTGGAACTGACTTGACGGCACTTAACACCTTGCATGTGCTAATTTGATGTAGTGCTGTAAGATGGAATTGCACCCTCTGAATTCCCTACTGATGTTGGGTGATAGAAAATTGATGCCTTGCCAGCCAACATTTTCTGATTGTATAATTTGCATCAGCTTGAAATGCTATCATTAGTCTGTTCTGCTAATAGACATGTGTGTAATGTAATTGCTGTCAGTGCTTTGACATCCATAGTGTTACCAGGTAATGGTAATGCTGTCTGACCTAACACATCAGTTTAAGACGCTGCTTGTGTTCTGTGACACATCAGGTATCAGCACACTTACACTTGCCTTAGAATTAAGGTATTTGTACTGGTATATTTTCCCTACTTGAAGGTTTTTAGTGGTGCTATAGAATAAGCACTGGACTGCTAACTGCAAGGTTGGCAGTTTAAACCCACCAGCCTCTCCTTGGAAACTCTTTGCAGGGTCTCTGAGTCAGAATCAATTCAGTGGCGCTTAACAACAGTTATTACTTTACATGAGTTATTTCATGTTTGAATTACTGTTTTCTTTAGGAATTTCGTTAGTTTTAGCTGGTATCTTCTTATTGGGTTGATGTGATTTAATTGGCCAATTTTATAGTAGCTTAGTTTTGGTTTGTGCTCCTGATTAATAAAAATCTTTTACATAATAAATATGTATTGTTTTCTTAAATAATTGTGCTTATCTATTAGAAAATCTGGTATAGATGTTTTCCACTGAGAAAGGTACATTTCTACTTGGGATAGTTTTTTGCTTCACATATTTTCAACTTTGATTACTTCAAAGTTTTGGGGTTTTTTTGTAAATATATAGGTGAACCCTGGAGTCCTGATATGGCATTGTAGGTTGGTTTAAATCTACCAGCTGCTCCTTGGAAACTATCCAGAGTCTCAGTGAGTCAGAACTGATTCGATGGAACTTCATAGGTGAGCCTTGGTGTGGTGCTGTGGGATAAACACTGGACTGGTAACCACAAATCAAACCCACCAATCACTTGGAAACCCAGTACAGAGTTGCTATGAGTCAGAACCAGCTCAGTGGCATACAATATATAGGTAACAAAACATTTGCCATAGCAACAGTCTTCATGTATACAATTCTGTGATGTTTAACAATCACCCTTAACAGAAGCTCTGTCCACTAGCATTGTGCCTTTACTCCTTACCTCCTACCACCTTGGGGTACAATTTTTAGATATGAAAGGTAAAACCTTGACGTTTAAAAAATGTCCCAGTTTGCAAAATTTCCTGTGAAAGGGTACATTCTATGCTATGACATCTCATAGCCTTAGCAGTATGAACATTAGACTTAATTGTATGTTTTTATTAAGTGCCCTCCAGTTGGTTCTGACTCCTAGTGACCCTCTATAGGGTTTCTGAGGCTATAAATCATTACAGGAACAGAAAGCCTCATCTTTCTACCTTGGAGTGGCTGATGGACTCAAACCACCAACTTTGTGGTTAGCAGTCCAGTGCTTACCTTACAGAGCCACTTGTGTCCCTTGTATAGCTTGCATAAGTTGAATTTGCATGTATTTTGAATCATCAGGGAAAGAATTACTAGAGTTTCACATAAAGGGGAGAATTATTTTTTGGTTTAGATTTATACATCCATTAGTAGAATTATCTCTTATTGCCATACTGCATAGAAGTCCCTCATTAAAAAGGAAAACAAAAACTAGAAAAGATATGTAAAGTAGGTTTTAGTTTTTGGATGGCTAGTGCAGCCAGAGTGCTCCTTGGAGGCCAAGATGGCCAAACTTAGTCTCTCATACTTCAGACATATTGTCAGGAGGGACCAGTCGCTGGAGAAGGATATGTTTGGTAAGGTTGAGGGTCAAGAGAAAAAGAGGAAGACCTCCAATGAGATGGATTGGCCAAGTGGCAGCATCGATGGGCTCAAGCATGGCAGTAGTAGTGAGGTTGGCCCAGGATCGGGCAGTGTTTCATTCTGCTGTGCATAAGCTCACTATGAGTCGGTACCGACTCGATGGCACCTAACAACAAGTATACATGAGTAGCTAATGTGTGCATGAGCTGAGAATAATGAATACCAGTTATAATCAGGTGGTAAGAAAATTGCCAGGAGAGTTCCCATGTCCTTGTTAAGTACCATTGAGTCAGTTCCATCTCTTGGTGACCCTTTATAGGGTTTTTGAGGAGCAGCTGGTGGGTTTGAACTGATTGCCTTGTGGTTTGCAGTCCAGTGCTGATCCTACAGTGCCACACCATGAATCCTCACATATCCTTAGTAGGTTGCTAATAAGAATAGCTGGCTTAGGAGAAGGGATCTAGTGACCTAAGTCAAGCATAACTAACTTTTACCAGAAGCAGTAGGGCTGTGCAGTGTCATGAAGACACTCTATTATGTAACCAAGCAC
Organism: Chrysochloris asiatica; assembly: GCF_000296735.1. Taxonomy (NCBI): domain Eukaryota; kingdom Metazoa; phylum Chordata; class Mammalia; order Afrosoricida; family Chrysochloridae; genus Chrysochloris; species Chrysochloris asiatica. The sequence goes on along the minus strand of NW_006408644.1, from coordinate 7,158,493 downwards.
TAAGAGTGAAGGTAGAGTGTCTTCATGAAATGGCACAGCCCAGCTGCCTCTGGTGGGATAAAATTCCTTTGAAGTTTTGTCATAAACATCAAGTTAAAAAAGGAATGGTACATATAACTGGTATGTACTAAGGAGCTCTGGTAGCGTAGTGGTTACGAATTGGGCTGTGAACCACAAGTTCGAAACAACCAGGCGCTCCGCGGGAGAAAGATGAGGCTTTCTACTCCCGTAAAGATTTACACCCTCGGAAACCCTGTACAGGGTCGCTATGGGTCGGAACCGACTCGACGGCACTTAACAACAACAACAACTATTGTACACATGACTGGTATTGTAGTAGTTATGAGTTGGGCTGCTAACCTCAAGATAAGCAGTTCGAAACTACCAGCTGTTCTGCAAAAGAAAGATGAGGCTTTCTGCTCCTGTAAAGATTTACAGCCTCGGAAACCCTACAGAGGGTCACTAGGAGTCAGAACCAACTGGCGGGCACTTAATAAAAACATACAATTAAGTCTGATGTTCATAATGCTAAGGCTATGAGATGTAGCATAGAATGTACACTTTCACAGGAAATTTTGCAAACTGGAACAGGATTGCTACGAGTTGGAACTGACTCCATAGCACATAACCAACCAACCAACATATAACTACAATGTTTGTCCATTTAAATTGAAAGTACTTCCTCTCTGTCCTTTATGCACCAGATATATTCTGTGGGTTATCTTACCTCCAGTTACCAGGTTGATTGCTCCAAGGTGACTTGGAACTGTACTTTGAGAAGCTAAGTTATGTAGGCTTTATTTTGTGAAAATGGAAAATCTAGTAGCATTGACCTGTTTTATGTGGGTTTATGTTAATGGGTGTCAAACTTGTGGAAATAAATATCTCCTACAAGGTTTAAATACTATTTCTATTTTCCTCAGAGCTTACACAAGATTCTGAGGCCTGATGTTTTTAACTCCCTGTCAGAATCCAAAGGACACCTTGGTGGTTCAGTGGTTAAAGTGCACAGCTGCTAACAGAAGGGTCCATGGTTCAAACCCTTTAGCTGATTGTGGGAGAAAGATGTGGTAGTCTGCTTCTATAAAGATTTACAACCTTGGAAAGCCTGTGGGATAGTTTTACTCTCTGTAGGGTCACTGTAAGTTGGGATAAACTTGATGGAATTAGGTTTGGTTTGGGTCAAAATTCAAGCTGATACTTTGCTAGTGAGGTGGTCAACCAAACCTATTAAATTATGAGATGCAAAGCAATATATGCATTTATGTGTGTGTGAGAGAGAGTGAATGTGAAACAAAGGAAAATTTGGTACCTACCATGTAGACTTGGAGTCCTGTTGTGGCACTGTGGGTTAATGCTCAGGACTTCAAAGTTGGTTTGAATTGCAAGGTTGGAAGTTCAAACTCAACAGCCACTCCTTGGAAATCCTATATAGGGTTGCTATGGGTCAGAACTGACTCGATGACAATAACAATGACAACAACAACATGTAGACTTATTTGAGGGGCAGGGGGTAGAATCTAACAAAAGGTAAATAGCATCTCTGCTTTTCCTCATATCTTACATAAGATACTTTGAGATTTGATTATTTTTTAAAGCTATTTGCCCTTCTATGTTGGCACTTTGCCTGTGATGTGGACAACCAGAACCTTTTAAATTAAAAAAGGAAAACAAAAGTCTACTTTATCAAAAAGAATAAACTCAAACAGCTCCAGGGAAATGAGACTTTCATTTTTAAGCCATCAGTTTAAAACAGCCCAGATTGCTTTGTGAGAGAGAAGCCATTATGATTTAATTATGGCTTTTCTATTAGGTACCCCTACCCTGTGGAGCTTAGAGTTAGGCACTTGTAGAGCACAGCAAATGCTAATGGAATAAATGAATGACTGAGTGAGTCTAATTATAATAGCTCTTTAATGTTCGGTGTGAAATAAGTTGATCTAAATATCTCGTTCTATATAAGCCACTGTTTATATAATAGAAAACACCTGCATTGTCAGAAACCACTTAACCTTCTGCAATTAGGCTCCTGTCCTTATCACTGCAGAGAAACTGCTTTGGGAAACCACTGTTAACTTCCTGGCCAATCTGATTTTTTGGGTTGACCTTGTGAATTTTTTTTTTTTCCATTTTCCATTGCTGTTTTAATTTCCTCCTACTATTCAAGTGAAGGAGATCTGGTAGTGTAGTGGTTACTACTTGGGCTGCGAACCTTAAGGTCAGCGGTTCGAAACTACCAGCTGCTCCGCGGGAGAAAGATGAGGCTTTTTGCTCCTCAGAAACCCTATACAGGGTCGCTATGGGTCAGAATAGACTCGATGGCACTTAACAACAACAACAACATATAACTATAGAAGTACATATTAAAAACAAACAAATGCATGATGTTGAGGAAATAAGCACAAAATTAGAAATATTGTATAATCCCATTTGTGAAATATTCAGATTAGGTAAATATATAAAGACCAAAGTTTATTAGAGGTTACCAGGTAGAAGGAGGGACAGGTGAGTTATTGTTTAAGGGGTACTGATTACCTGTTTGTTGTTAATTGATTAAAAATAATTGGAAATGGATAGTGGTGATGATCACACAACATGGGGGACATAATATCACTGAATTGGACTTGGAAAATTGTTCAAAATAGCAAATCTTTTCTTATATACGTGTAGATATTTCACCACAAAAAATTTTAACAAAATAATTCTAAAAACAAAGCAAACCCCACCCTTGCTTCTCTACTCCACATTATCGAACCAAGGAAATGATTACAAAGAGTTAATCACCGTTTAAACATTAACTAGTCTCCCCTTGGAGTTCTTGTAATCATTTTGTTACAGTCTGATACTTCTAAAGCCTATGAATTGATATTCCCTGTGTTAGTAAAGATACTCCAGAACATTTAGTTGCTTCCATAATTTATTCCTTTGTGAATATCTATAAGTACTAAGTGAAAAAATATCCATAACAGGAGACTTCTGCTACACAGATGCACATATATGCTGTGGGCAGACTCACTCTCACCCTGTAGGCACAAGTCCAAACTAATGCTTTTATTAAATGGATTGGTTTGCACACATGCACATAATGGAGTTATCCTATCTCCTAACAAGACAGTGGTATCCTGGTGTAGTGCTGTCTTGTTCGGAGATAGCACTGGAATGCAAGGTGGGTTCGAACTGCAGGTTGGAGGCTCAAATTCATCAGCCACTCCACAGAAACCCTATTCAGGTCTCCATGGGTCAGAACCAACTCAACAACACTTAAAAACAATAACAGTAACAACAACAATAATAGTTCAGTAGTACATTCTGAAGCAGTTCACCCCCTTGCATACCCTAGGGACACAGGGAGTTCAGAGCATCATACAGGAAGAAAGCAAAAGGTCATTACAAAGTCAGGAAAGAAGAAAACACCAAAGTGGATATCAGAAGAGACTCTGAAACTTGCTCTTGAGCATAGAGAAACAGGATGGTGAGATTTTGTCTCTCATAATTTGGACTTGTTATCAGGAGGGACCAGCTCCTGCAGAAGGACATCATGCTTGATAAAATGGAGGGTCATCAAAAAAGAGGAAGTCCCCCAATGAGCTGGACTGGCACTGTGGCACCAACAACAGACGTAAATGTAACAATTGTGAAAATGGCACACGACTGGGCATCACTTTGTTTTGTTGCATAGTTTTGCTTATGAGTTGGAACCAACTTGAAGGCATCTAACAACAACACAACGTTAACTTCAGTGCCCTCGTTGTTCAGTGGGTTAAACATTATGCTACTATTCAAAAGATGAGGCTTTCTACTCCCGTAAAGATTTACACCCTTGGAAACCCTGTACAGGGTCGCTATGGGTCGGACCCGACTCGATGGCACTTAACAA
>NW_006408644.1:7131162-7154516 GCF_000296735.1 Chrysochloris asiatica | reverse complement strand
TTCTACTCCCGTAAAGATTTACACCCTCGGAAACCCTGTACAGGGTCGCTATGGGTCGGAACCGACTCGATGGCACTTAACAACAACAACATTCAAGTGAGGTTTCTCTCACATGCTTGTTTTTGTCCTCTTGCTCTTAGATTATGTTTACGTTATTTTCAGGAAATAAATGTATGTGGTCCTGGTTCCGGTTTTGGTGGTGGCAAAGGCAGAGTCAAGTAGGATAGGCTCTGTGGGGGAGGGGCTGAAAACCCAGAGAATCTGCTTTCATGGAACAGCTACAGGGCTCTGGATCAAGTAGGTGCAGGGCATCAGTTTCCCACACCAACCGGTGGAAAAAAAAAATCACTGTATAAAGGAAAATATTATGATTTAGGAAATTGACCGGGTCACAGAACTCCCTCTGCAGCCACCCTGCTTGGGCTGAGTTCAGAGGACGGGGCCAGAGCCAGAACACCACAGTGAACTGGTGCTAAAATCAGTGCAGCGACATTTACAAAAGGAGGTGTGGGGGGATTCTACACATTTTTTCCTCCTCTTCCCTGTTGCGCCTTTTCTGCCCAACCTGGACACCTTCAGATGGGTGGGCATGCACCCCCCAAAGTGTCCAGTATTGAGCCCACAGTTTTCTCATGGCACAGAGAGGAAGAACCCAACTAGTCCCACGGGCTAAATCTTTGGCGACTGTTTATGAAGTCTGACTCTGGGACCCAACCCTAAAGTTAACTTGTGTGGGACCCTTTATCCCTGCCTACCCAGCAAGGAATAAAAAGCAAGTCTGGCCAGACAGAAAAACCATATGAACACTCCGTAAAACCCCAACATAAAAAGATGCAACTATTTTGAGAATTATACTGTGCATACGAAGATACATAACTTACCTTCAGAGACAAAAATAGTAGACAGTCTTTGTCCCATTAACTTCTCAATATCTGTGCACCTCTAGAGTGGTGACTAGAGGAGGGACCTGAGCATGTGAACACCTCCCCTTGCTGGAGGTTTCTACGGTGCATGCATAATACCTGTGTAGCAAAGGTGACTGGCCAGTTGGCTATGGTTTTATTTTTATTTTAAGAGTGGTGGTTTTTGTCCCTGATTTTATATTGATTCTGTTTTTGGTCCTTTTGATCACACTTATTTCCTGGAGGTGGGAGTTTTTTCTCCCTACATTACTCAAGAAGAGACAGCAATTGTGGCTATATAACCAAGCTATAAGCACACCCCATAATATTCCACCATTGAGACGAGCTAATAACAACTGCTAGACATTACACGTGAAAAGGGAAGCCTATCTTCTGATCATATCCACCAGAAGACATACACAGTAAGCTTAAAAACACAGCAACAAACATCCATTTAAGCATTAAAACCCCACCTAACTACTGAAAATGACAAAACAAAAACAAAAAAACACAGCAAAGGATCTCAAAATATGTCCCAAAACAGAAAAGAATAACTGAGACAAATGAGCTGGAGGCAGACAGTGGCTTTCCAGAAGAGGAAGAGCAGGTATTGGATATGCCTGAGAAGGAATTCAGAAGAATGATAAGGAAACAAATTAAAATGCTCTGAAAGGACGTTATGTCCTCTGTGGAGGAAAATAAGGAAGAAGTTAGGAAAATACTACAGGGACAATTAAACAAGATAGTTACAGCATTGGAAACAATTCAAAACCTGCAAAAAGAGGTCCAGATGATTAATCACAAAATATCAGAAATGGATAATACACTGAAAGGGGAAAGCAGAATTGACGAGATGGAAGCCAGAACCAATGAGCTGGAAGACAAAACTCTCAATACTGCTAAGAGCAAGCAGAAAAAAGGATAAAAAAAAATGTGAAGACAGTCTAAGATTCATGCTGGATAACATGAAGAGGAATAATTTAAGAATTATTGGCTTTCTAGAACAGGAACAATCAGAGAAGTCCACAGAGAAGATAGATAGTTGAAGAGATTCTGGATGTAAATTTCCCTAACATATTAAAGGATGGAAGATAAGCATTCAAAAAGCCGAATGTACCCCAGGTAGGTAGACCCCAAAAGAAAATCACCAAGACATGTAATAATCAAGCTCTCCAAAATCAAAGACAAGGAGAGAATCCTAAAAGCAGCCGGGGAAAAAAGAAGTGTTACTTACAAAGGCAAGCAAATCAGATTAAGCTCTGACTTCTCAGCAGAAACCATGTAAGCAAGAAGGCAATGGGGAGACATATTTAAAACCCTGATAGAAAAAAAACCAAAAAAAACTGCCAGCCAAGAATTGTCTATCCAGCAAAACTGTCAATCAAATACAATGGTGCAATCAAAACATTCCAGGATAAACAGAAGCTAAGAGATGTTGTCAAAGTCAATCCAGCACTTCAAAGCATCCTAAAGGGAGTTCTTTGGACTGAAAACCAACAAGAACAGACAACAACCAGAGATTGACACACAGGGCAACACCACCGGAAACTCAGACAACAGATAGCAGAGTCCAGAAGAGAACAAAATTACAACAAATTAAAAGGAGCTGGGAGGTCAATAAAAGAACAAAATAATAACAATGTCAAAGAAGGGAAAAATACAGGAACAGAGATCCAGGTAGTGAGGAGGTCAGGCAGATGACAGGACTGCCTTAAATGGGGCAAAAGGTAATAGACTATAGGGTAACCCCAAAGAAAGTTAATACTTCACAACTTAACCATGAAATGAGCTTCCAACCTAACAAAAGAAAAGAGGGAGAAGACACAAATAACTCGCATTAGAAACCACATGGGTGTTGTCACAACAGAACCAAACACAATCAAAAGGATAATGACAGAATACTATGAAGAGCTGTACTCCAACAAATTTGAAAACTTAGAAGAGATGGGTACATTTTCAGAAAAACACAACCTACCTAACTTACACATAAAAGTAGAAAACCTGAACAGATGAATAAAAAAAAGAAGAAATTGATCAGGTCATTAAAAAAAAAAAACTCCCAACCAAAAGAAGTCCAGGCCCAGATGGCTTCACTGGTGAGTTCTACCAAACATTCAGGGAAGAGCTGTCACCAATTCTACTCAAATTATTCCAGAAGCTACAAGAGGATGGAAAACTTCCTAATACTGTTTAGGAAGCAAGCATAACCCTCATACCAAAACCAGGGAAGGATATAACTAAATAGAGCAATATCCCTCATGAACACAGACACAAAAATTTTCAACAAAATCCTAGCCAACAGAATCCAGCAGTTGTTGTTGTTGTTAAGTGCTGTCGAGTCGGTTCCGACCCATAGCGACCCTGTACAAGGTTTCCAAGGCTGTAAATCTTTACAGAAGCAGAACGCCTCATCTTTCTCCTGTGGAATGGCTGGTAGTTTCAAACTGCTGGCCTTATGTTTCACTGCCCAATTCGTAACCACTATGCTACCAGCGCTCCTTACATCAAAAAAATTATACATCATGACCAAGTGGGTTTCATAACAGGGGTGCAAGGATGGTTCAACATTAGAAAAACAATCAGTGTAATCCACCATACAAATAAGAAAAAGGAAAAGAACCACATGGTCATATCAACTGATGCAGAAAAAGCACTTGACAAAATCCAACATTCATTCCTGATAAAAACACCCAACAAAGTAGTAATTGAAGGGAAATTCCTCAACATAATCAAGAGCATATATACTGAACCAATAGCCTACATTACTCTCAGTGGAGAGAAACTGAAAACCCTTCCTTCTGTGAACGGGAACCAGACAAGGATTCCCATAGTCAACAATCTGATTCAATATTGTTTTGGAAGTCTTAGCCAGAACTATATGGCAAGACAGGGAAATTAAAGGCATCCAAATTGCCAAAGAGGAAACAAAACTCTTTCTATTTGCAGACAATATGATCCTATACATAGAGAACCCCAAAGACTCAGTAAAAAAGATACTAGACATCATTGGAAGATTCAGCAAAGTGGCAGGGTATAAGATCAACATACAAAAATCAGTTGGATTACTCTACAGTAACAATGACAGTGCTGAAAAGGACATTAGGAAAGCAATACTATTTACAATAGTGCCCAAAGGATGAAATATGTAGGAATAAAAGCAACCAGAGAAACAAAGACCTATACAAAGAAAACTACAAAACACTACTACAAGAAACCAAAAGAGACTTACAAAAGTGGAAGAGTATACCATGTTCCTGGATAGGAAGATTCAACATTGTGAAAATGTCAATACTGCCCAAAGCAATTTACACATATAATGCAATCCCAATCCAGATTCTAATGACTTTTTTTAAAGAGATGAAAAAAAAAAAAAAACAATTACCAACTTCATATGGAAAGGAAATAGACCCAGGATAAACAAAGCACTGGTTAAGAAGAAGAACAAGGTAGGAAGCCTCTCACTCCCCGATTTCAAAATTTACTACATGGCTACAGTGGTCAAAACAGCCTGGTACGAGTACAATGAAAGATACATTGACCAATGGAACAGAATTGAGAATCCAGAAATTAATCTATCCACATACTGCCAACTGATTTTTGACAAAGTGCCTAGGTATATTGCATGGGTAGGAGATAGTCTCTTTAACAGATTGTGCTGGCAGAACTGGAAAGTGATATGCAAAAGATTGAAACAAGAGCTTTACCTCACGCCATATACAAAAACCAACTCAACATGGATTTAAGACCTAAATGTGAATCCCAAAATTATGAAGGTCATCAATGAAAAAATAGTGACAAAAGTGAGGGCTCTAATTCAGGGAATACACAGACTACCAAACATTTTGAAAATTACACAAAAAATAGTAGACAAAATGGATGATTGAGACATACTAAAAATTAAAAGCATGTGCACAAAAGACTTAGGAAAAAGGGAATCCACAGAATGGGAAAAAATCTTGTGCAACAACACATCAGACAATGGACTCATTTCTAAAATATATAGGAAACTACAATACCTCTACAAGAAAAAGACAATTAACCCAATTAAAATATGGGCACAGGACATGAGCAGACACTTCATCAATGAGGAGCTACGGGTCAGCCAACAAACATATGAAGAAATGTTCACGATCACTAGCCATTGGAGAGATGCAAATCAAAACAACAATGAGATATCATCTCATACCAGCAATAACAGCAAAGATCAGAAAAGTAGAGGACAGTAAATGCTGGTGATGATGCAGAAAGACTGGGACCCTCCTACATTGTTGGTGGGATTGCAAAATGGTCCAACAACTCTGGAAAGCAACATGGTGCTTCCTCAGAAGGTTGGGAATAGAAATACCTTATGATCCAGCAATTCCTCTACTTGGTATTTATCCAAAAGAAATAACACAAGTAGATATATGCATACCAATGTTCATAGCAGCACTATTTATAATAGCAAAAAGATGGAGACAGCCTAAGTACCCATCAACTGAAGAATGGATAAACAAAGTTTGGTACATACACACAATGAAATATTATGCTACCTTGAAGAAAAGCAAGGAAGCTGCAAGCTATCACATAGCATGGATGAAGCTTGAGGACATTATTTTGAGTCAAATTCATCACAAAAGGAAAAATATTGCATAGGATCATCATTGTAAAAGAATAAGTAAAAGAAGCCACCCTAAAAGGGTGAAAAATTATATATATATATTTGCTGATCACCGCGATGTATGGGATGAGGGAATGGGAGTGAGTGAGTGAGTGGAAGATAGAGCACAGGGTTGGGAATAGACACAGGATAGCTTGGGTGCTGGTGGGGCGGGAGCGGGGCAATACACAAGAAGAGGGAGGGGAATGGAAGAACAAGGTAGATAGGAGAACAGTTAGGCAAGTTTGCATGGGCTAAGTAGGTCAGAGGTAAATGTTGATGTATGCACAACCTTGGAACAACAGGGCTCAGGGATACAGGGATTGAGGCATAGTTTGAATGGAAAAGAGGGGAATAATGTTAAAATGCTTGGCTGTCTTTTGAATCTTGGGAAACCAAGATTCTTGGGAACTTGAGAGGTAGAGAAAGAATAGCCAGAAAGATCACAATAGAAAGCTTGTAAGTCCATCTTCAGCCTATAACTGATTGGAATACCTTAAAGGGGACTAGAAGTTGCCCAGTGAAAGAGGCTTCCTGTGGAGCCTTTGCATTGCATAAGACCATAGGTGGAATCCTGAATTCCATCCAGAATTGTCTGAGGTGGGAAAGTTTCACTTGAAAGGACAAGTAGAACAGCCTGGGGTAGCTAGATGAGCCGAAGATAGTTCGTGAAAGAAAGACAATAAAAAACAATAATGGCAGTCTGATTGACTACTACAAGAATAAAAGAAAGCTGTTCACCTCAGAGCAAACCCCCTTCCAAGACTGAGACTCAGGGGAATGAATACATGAGCAGGCATGTGGTCTGGCTGGTGACCACGTTGGTCACCGATAAGGGGAAGAACGGGCAAAGACAGCAATGAAGCTGGGAGCTAAGTCTGACCACATTCAATAGACTACTGTGAACCTTAGTGGAGACCTGGTTGACCAGCAGTATAGCAAAACCTGAGAACTCCTGGACCCAGAGGCCACAGAGGACTAGAGCAGAGAGCGAAGTGTCCAGCTGATATGAAGTGAGGGGAGATGTACAAGAACACCCATACTTACAGATAGTACCCACTTGACCTGGCTTCAATGGCTAGATGATCAGAACTCGGCTAGAAGAAGGAAGAAGAGGTAAAAAAAAAACAAAAACGAGTAACCCACTACAACTTGGTGAGCTATTCCTGTGCTTATGGATGTAGTAGGTCAGAAAAGGGAACAAGTCTTTACAGCGAGGATCACTCCCACCCCCTCAGTACACAGGGTTGACAGGGTTGGGCAACTTAGACATTGGCTACCCAAAATGGTGGGGCTACAAAGGCAAGAAGTGACTGACTTACAAGCTTTCAAGAGGGATCCTAGTTCCAGATGGGGTGAGGGAAGGTAGAATCTCCACTGAATGGTTTCCACTCTGTTGGGAAGGGGCTAATTAAAGGAGATGGGGATAAGACTGTTGTGCTACAATAGTGAATAATTGCTGTCAGGACTGACTGTGAGTGTCGGGAATGTAAAGGTAGATATTTTGTAACAAAAAGAGGGGACTGACTGACTTTGCAGTCCAGAAGCAGAGGTCCCTGGGACCATCAAGTGAGAAGAGCGGAGTGCGGGACTCTACCCAAAGAAGCAGTGATGCTGGAAATGAAGGCAGAGAAGATGATGTGGACAGATGGAGCAGCTGGGAACACTGGACTCAGGGAAGGAGAAGGGCTGTGTGCTGATGGCCTGGGGGAAGGCCTGTGGGGTGTACCCTTTGGTTGTTTGATGATGCATGGAGGGGATTGTAATCATTGCAATGAAATGAAATACGATAGGATGAATGTAAAACTGATGTTCTCCTATGTAAACCCACATAATTCACAATAAATAAATAAACAAAATGGCAAACCCACACACACAATGTTTGTGATCCTAAGACCTAATCTTGTACCCTGGTTTTACACTTTAGTTGGGGATATGGTTGCAAAACAATTTGGTTGCACCCATATCCTTACCTAAAAATTTTTACTTTATAACAATTCGAAAACATTTCTACTCTAACATCTAGTACACGGAGGTTGTGCCTTGAATTTGGTTCAGTCTCAAGGTGACCCTGAATAGGGTTTCCAAGGAGTGACTGGTGGGTTTGAACCATTGACTTTGTGGTTAGCAGTCCAGTGCTTACCCTGCAGTGCCACACAGTTAGTAGGCACTTATTTGTTATTGAATGACACAGTTTATGGAGGTAGGTGGAAATGGATCAGTTACTTAGAGTTGTTAGACTTTGACACTTGCATTTATCAGTGAATATGAATTCCTTGAGTAAGATTGTCATACTTGATCTGTTGACCATTACCACATCCTCAAAGTTTTTATTTAAAAAGCCCAACAATTAAACTGGTGGATTGTAAAGGCTCTTTGTCTCTTCCAACAGAAATTTCTCACCACCCTTTCTGGAAAAAAAACAAAACCTAGCAGAATCCTTATAGCAAATCAAACTCAACATGTTTGCCTAGATTTACCCATCCACCCACTCATTGCTGTGGAGTCAATTCTGACTCATAGCAACCCTATAGGACAGAGTAGAACTGTTTCTTAGGATTTCTGAGTCTGTAAAACTTTACAGGAACAGACAGCCTCATCTTTCTCCTGCTGTTTGCAGCCCAGTGCTTTAATCACCATACCACCATGTCTCCTTCCTGTTTGCCTGGATATAAACAATCAATTTTCAAATGGGTGTATACTAGTGCATAGTAGGTAACTCGACTACTCAGAATTATCACTTGTTGTTGTTATTAAGTGCTACTGAGCCAGTTCTAACTCATAGCAGCCTTGTATAGGGTTTTTGAGGAGCCGTTGCCAACCTTGTGGCTCAAACCGATTTTGTGGTACAGTGCTTATCCTGTAGCACCAAACCAGAATCATCACTAGGAAGGTAGAATAGGTACATTTTGTAAATAAGGCAACATCCCCTAGGATATAGTTATAAGAGAATCCAGGAGTGAGAGCATACACACCCAACTATTCTGTTGAGGGAAGTAGTGTAATCCTCAGTTTTTTCAGAAAGAAAATGATAAAAACGTTAATGTTTAGATTAAATAACTTGCCCAAGGTTACACAGTAGTAAGTGACAGATTAGGAATTTAAACTTAAATCTGCCTGACTCCAAACCTATACATTTTTTAACTTTTGTGAAATATATATTTATATCACACAACATTTACTAATTCAAGGCTTATGCTTTTATCATTATATTTTACTGCCTCTTGGAGCAGAAAGACATTGGAGAGTAAGTGGCTCCATAGGCAGAGAACAGAAGTTAAAAAAAAAAAAATCTTTCAAATATCTTTTAATTGGTGTTTATTGAATATTTAAAAGCAACCTCATAATATCCTATGAGCTCTGGTAGCATAGTGGGTTATAAACTGGGTTAGCAGTTTGAATTTACCAGCTGCTCTACATGAGAAAAATGAGGCTTTCTGCTCCCATAAAGGTTTATAGCCTTGGTAGATAATCTTCACACTGATGTTCATAGCAGCACTATTTGTAGTAGCAAAAAGATGGAGACAGCCTAAGTGTCCATTAATGGAAGAATGAATAAACAAATTTTGTTGCTATGAGTCGGAACTGACTCGGCAATACTACCACCACCACCATTTTCTCACCCTTGTGGGGTGTTATAACAGAAATACTAATTTACAGTTAGTATAAGGAGCTCTGGTAGCGTAGTGTTTACGAATCGGGCTGCTAACCTCAGGGTCAGCAGTTCGAAACTACCAGCTGTTCTGCGGGAGAATGATGAGGCTTTCTGCTCCCGTAAAGATTTACAGCCTTGGAAACCCTGTACAGGGTCGCTATGGGTCGGAACCGACAACAACAACATAAAGTCCTGGTGTGGTGCTGTGGGTTAATACGCCAGACTGCAAAGCTGTTTGAACTGCAAGGTCAGTGGTTCAAGCTCACCAGCTGCTCCTCAGAAACCCTATACAGGGTCGCTATGGGTCAGAATAGACTCGATGGCACTTAACAACAACAACAACATATAACTATAGAAGTACATATTAAAAACAAACAAATGCATGATGTTGAGGAAATAAGCACAAAATTAGAAATATTGTATAATCCCATTTGTGAAATATTCAGATTAGGTAAATATATAAAGACCAAAGTTTATTAGAGGTTACCAGGTAGAAGGAGGGACAGGTGAGTTATTGTTTAAGGGGTACTGATTACCTGTTTGTTGTTAATTGATTAAAAATAATTGGAAATGGATAGTGGTGATGATCACACAACATGGGGGACATAATATCACTGAATTGGACTTGGAAAATTGTTCAAAATAGCAAATCTTTTCTTATATACGTGTAGATATTTCACCACAAAAAATTTTAACAAAATAATTCTAAAAACAAAGCAAACCCCACCCTTGCTTCTCTACTCCACATTATCGAACCAAGGAAATGATTACAAAGAGTTAATCACCGTTTAAACATTAACTAGTCTCCCCTTGGAGTTCTTGTAATCATTTTGTTACAGTCTGATACTTCTAAAGCCTATGAATTGATATTCCCTGTGTTAGTAAAGATACTCCAGAACATTTAGTTGCTTCCATAATTTATTCCTTTGTGAATATCTATAAGTACTAAGTGAAAAAATATCCATAACAGGAGACTTCTGCTACACAGATGCACATATATGCTGTGGGCAGACTCACTCTCACCCTGTAGGCACAAGTCCAAACTAATGCTTTTATTAAATGGATTGGTTTGCACACATGCACATAATGGAGTTATCCTATCTCCTAACAAGACAGTGGTATCCTGGTGTAGTGCTGTCTTGTTCGGAGATAGCACTGGAATGCAAGGTGGGTTCGAACTGCAGGTTGGAGGCTCAAATTCATCAGCCACTCCACAGAAACCCTATTCAGGTCTCCATGGGTCAGAACCAACTCAACAACACTTAAAAACAATAACAGTAACAACAACAATAATAGTTCAGTAGTACATTCTGAAGCAGTTCACCCCCTTGCATACCCTAGGGACACAGGGAGTTCAGAGCATCATACAGGAAGAAAGCAAAAGGTCATTACAAAGTCAGGAAAGAAGAAAACACCAAAGTGGATATCAGAAGAGACTCTGAAACTTGCTCTTGAGCATAGAGAAACAGGATGGTGAGATTTTGTCTCTCATAATTTGGACTTGTTATCAGGAGGGACCAGCTCCTGCAGAAGGACATCATGCTTGATAAAATGGAGGGTCATCAAAAAAGAGGAAGTCCCCCAATGAGCTGGACTGGCACTGTGGCACCAACAACAGACGTAAATGTAACAATTGTGAAAATGGCACACGACTGGGCATCACTTTGTTTTGTTGCATAGTTTTGCTTATGAGTTGGAACCAACTTGAAGGCATCTAACAACAACACAACGTTAACTTCAGTGCCCTCGTTGTTCAGTGGGTTAAACATTATGCTACTATTCAAAAGATGAGGCTTTCTACTCCCGTAAAGATTTACACCCTTGGAAACCCTGTACAGGGTCGCTATGGGTCGGACCCGACTCGATGGCACTTAACAACAACAACAACAACTATTCAAAAGATGGGTAATTTGAACCCACCACCACTCCATGGGAGAAAAATATGACAATCTGCTTCAGTAAAGATGACAGCCTTGGACACCCTTTTTTGTTGCTGTTGTTAAGTGCTGTTGAGTCAGTTCTGACTAATTGCAACACTTGTAGGGTTTCTCAGGAGCAGCTAGTGAGTTTGAAGCCCCAGCATTGCGATTAAAACTGACCTTGAGGTCCAGTGCTTACGTGCCTTCTATTCTTTCCTATAGGGTCATTATGAGTCTGAATCTATTAAGTAGCAATGATTTTGTTTTATTGCCACTTATCAACATCTAAAGAGGCCCTGGTAGTGCAGTGGTTAAGTACTTGACTACATTTTATCCCCCCATCTTTCTCTTTAGGGTTTTGGCCAATCTCTTTCTAACCAAAACTGTCATAGCTGGCTCAGGCAGCTGCTATACTAAACAATGACTGCTGATTGCTTTCAATAAATAATGTTTTAGTAGTATAGCAATCTTTGAGTTAGGTCAAATTATAAAATAGACCTGTAATGAGCTGTGAGGCAAGCCAAATAATGACAGTGCTCTGGGGATGGGACTTTTTGAGAAGCCTGAAACACAGCTTGCCTCCTCCAGTGACAGCAAGACTATTGGTTTCTCCAGTAAAGATTTACAGCCCCGGAAACCCTATGTAGAATTGCTGTGAGTCGGAGCTGACTCCATAGCACATAACCACCACCACCACCATGGTTGAAAAAAGGAGCCCTTGTGGCACTATGGGGTAGGCATTGGACTTCTAACTACAAGGTCCATGGGAGAAAGATGACTACTCCTGTAAAGAGTGACACTATGCTTATCCTACAGGTCACACCAGGACTCAACAGTAAAGACTACAGCCTTGGAAACATTCTGCAGCAATTTTACTCTATCCTATGGGGAGCTCTGGTAGCGTAGTGGTTACGAATCGGGCTGCGAACCTTAAGGCCAGCAGTTCGAAACTACCAGCTGCTCCGCGGGAGAAAGATGAGGCGTTCTGCTCCCGTAAAGATTTACAGCCTCGGAAACCCTGTACAGGGTCGCTATGGGTCGGAACCGACTCGACGGCACTTAGCAACAACAATGGGGTGTAGTGTTTATGAATCGAGCTGCAAACTGCAAGGTCAGCAGTTCGAAACTACCAACTGTTCTGTGGGAGAAAGATGAGGCATTCTGCTCCAGTAAAGATTTACAGCCTTGTAAACCCTGTACAGGGTTGCTATGAGTCAGAACCGACTCCACAGCACATAACCACCATGGGGTCCCTGGACTTCTGGTGTGGCACTGTGGATCAACACGGCTGTAAACAACAAGGTTGCTATTCAAACCTACCAGTTGCTAGTCAGAAACCCTATACAGTATCACTATGAGGTGGAACTGATTCGACAGCACTTAACAACAGCAACATGGGGTTACTATTAGTTGAAACAGACTCAAAGACAATGGGTTTGGTGGTTGAAAGGCTGCCACAGAGCTATGAAGGAACTAGGAAGGAATGTTGTTATTAAGTCAGTTTTGACCCATAGCGACCCCTGTATAGGGTTTCTGCTGACCTTTCGGTTCAAATTGACTTTGTAGTCCAGTGCATTAACCCATAGCGCCACATCAGTACTCCACATAGCAACCCTCAAAGGATTTGAACCATCAACCGTGTATTTAGTATATGAGTGTTTATCCTACATCTTACAGCACCACACAGGACTCCTGGGAAGGAATGTTGTTGTTAAGTGCTGTCAAGTTGTTTCCAACTTAAAACAACCCTGTATAGGGTTTCTGAGGAGCAGCTGGTAGGTTTGAACTGCCAACCTTGTGGTTTAACAGTCCAGTGATGATCCTATGCACCACACCAAGAGTCCCTGGGAAAAGAGCAAGTTAAAATGCCATGAATGTTCTTACAGAGATTCAGTGGTTTATCTTGAATTCCTCAGATTGTTTTAGGCCTCTGGTTTATTTCCAGATCTCTGAAATATTTGATTTTTATAATTTTGCCAGTATTTTCATTGCTTCTATGGAAGGGTGGATTACATAGTTTCCTTCTCTGCCATTCCAAAAGTACTGCCTGGTTAGCTATTATTTTATTATACAGCCTTTTCCTCAGCTTGTTTTCTTTTCCCCCACTTAAGAATGCTTCTTTGAAATGTTTCTGTATCAGACCATATCTTGTGTGTGTATGTGTGTATCAGAACTAATACAGTGAATATCTTATTGAATTTATCTTTATATATATTACAAGCACATAGCTTCAGATTGAATTCCCAACTGTGCAATCGCTGTTGAAAGAGTATATGCAGTTCCAGTTGTGACTGGTATTGTCAAACTGTTCTCAAAATAGCTACACTAGTTGTCCTCTCTCCATTGCTGTATCAAAGTTCATCAAAGTATATCAACACCAAGAATCTTCTTGCTCTTTGCTAATTTGATAGTTGAGAAAATGTTATCTCATTGCATGAATTCATTTATTCTATTTTCCCCTTTGTTTAAATTCTATAAATCTGATTAAACAGCTTGATATTGGGCTATCTTTGATCACCTCACACATATGTTGAAAGGCTCTTTAGATTGAAGCTTTGTTGTAGTTCTTGTTGCTGTTGTTAAATGCCAGTTAGTTGGTTCTGACTCATAGCAAGTCTGTATAGAGTTCCTGAGAAGCAGCTGGTGGGCTTGAACCACTGACCTTTCTGTTAGCAGTCCAGTGTTGTATTTGTTGCTTATTGCTCTGAGAAACGTTGTTGATACCCTGGATACTGGCTTGGCCCCTCTTGGTTATGAGGTCAGCAACGAGTGCTTACCAACAAACGCTCAAGAAATGCAATCTTTACTCATTTTAGAGAGAGTGAGGCTGTTTTATTCCATTTTGCAAAATCCAGAAGACACCGGCAGATGAGCAGGGTGGCCGTTTTGCAAAGCATTTTATTCTCCTAGGTCGAGAACATCCCTCCCTCAGTTCCTCATTGACTGAGTACTATGGGGTTATCAATCTTTCCCTGGACATCACCTACTTTTCCAGACATCATCTACTTTTCCTTGATGGTTATTGTTGTTGTTAAGTGCCACCTAGTTGGTTCCAACTCATAGTGACCCTGAACAGGTTTTCTGAGGCTGTAAATCTATACAGGAGCAGAAAGCCTCATCTTTCTCTCACGGAGCAGCTGGTAGTTTCAAACTGCTGACCTTGCGGTTTGCAGCCGGATTCATAACCACTACGCTACCAGAGCTCCTTTCCTTGATGGTAGTAGTATTCTTATTTAAAACTCCTAGTCATCAAACAATTTCTTTCCCCCTCCCCCAATTAATCCTACTCACATACCCCAGATGCATGGGCTATGTTAATCAACAGTCTATGTCTGGTCTAGCAGTTTTCTGGAAACACCCTTGTTCCTGAAGATGGACCACCTTGAGAATTTATTTTTCACATTGCTAAGTGCTGTTGAGTCAATTCTGGCTCACAGAGATCCTGTATAGGGTTTCCAAGGAGTGACTGGTGGGTTTGAACCACTAATATTGTGGTTAGCAATGTGGTTAACTATCAGTCCATTACTTATCTTACAGGACTCTGGTGTGGTTGTTGTTGTTAGGAGCCATCGAGTTGGTACCGACTCATAGCGAACTTATGCACAGCAGAATGAAACATTGCCCGATCCTGGCCCAACCTCTTTTGTAGGATAGAGATAAGGATTAAATTAGTTATTACAAAAAAAAAAAAAGCACTTTGTTGTGTTGTTGCTAAGTGCTGTCGAGCTGGTTCCGACTCATAGCCACCCTGTATAGGTGAGGAGCAGTTTCCGAGGAGCAGTTGAGGGGTTTGAATTGCCAACCTTATGGTTCAAAGTCCAATGCTGATTCTATAGCGCCATATCAGGACTTCTGAAATGCACTTAGTAAATGTTACATCTTGGTGTGACACTGTACAATAAGCACTAGACTGATAAACTCTAGGTCTGCAATTCAATCCCACCAGCTGATCCTCAGAAACCCTATGCAAGGTCACTATGAATCAGAACAACTTGAAGGCACTTTATAACAACATTGTTGTTGCTGATAAGTGCCGTGGAGTTGGTTCTGAATCATAGTGATCCTGTTAGTGTTTCTGAGGAACAACTGGTGAGTTTGAACCACAGACCTTGAGGTTCATACTGACCTTGCAGTCCAGTGCTAAGCATTTCACGACAAGATCAGTTTGAACCACAAGGTCGGCTGTTCAAACTTAACCAGCTGCTCTTCTTCGGAAACTCTATATAGGGTTGCTATGGGTTGAAGATGATTTGATAGCACTTAACAACAACAACTATCAATTAATAAAAAAATCCTTACCACTGGATAAATGGAGAAAAGACTGAAATTGTCAAAGGTTTCATTTTGCTTGGATCCACTACCAACACTCATGGAAGCAGCAGTGAAGAAATTAAACTATGTATTGCATTAGGCAAACCTTGCTGCATAGGATCTCTTTTAAAGTACTCAGTAGCAAAGAAGTTAGTTTGAGGACTAAGGTGCACCTGAACCAAACCATAGTATTATCAATAGCCTCATATGCATGTTTAGTTGGACAATGAATAAGGAAGACCTTAGAAGAATTGATGCATTTGAGCTATGGTGTTTGAGAAAAATTTATTAAGTACCATGAACTACCAAAAGAACAAACAAATCTGTGTTGGAAGTACAGCCAGAATGCTTTTTAGAAGCTAGGATGGTGAGACTTCATCTCTCATACTTCAGACATATTATCAGGAGAGACCAGCCCTTGGAGAAGGACATCATGCTTGCTAAAGTGGAGGATCAGTGAAAAAGAGGAAGACCCCCAGTGAAATGGATTGGCACAGTGGCAGCAGCAATGGGTTTAAGCATAATCATAGTGAGAATGGCACAGGACCGGATTGTTTTTCGTTCTGTTGTGCATAAGGTTGCTATGAGACCTAACAACAACCACATTGATTTGAAAGTCTTTCCTTTGTTCAGGTGTTTAGTAGTAGTCAGAGGCAGAGAGTTGATCATGTAAACACAAGTTAAATAGCAACTTTCCTCCAACCCCACCAAGGAGATCATGATTCTGATGGTGTTGCTAAAAACCTAATCAATAAATATTTTGACCGTATTAGCAGGATGTTTTGTATAGAATACTTCAATATTATTCAAAATGTATTGTTTGGGCCACTTGCATCAAAATCAACAGGGGAGGGAGGAATTGCAGGGTTTCATTACAAACCCGCAGAATCAGAATTGCTGGACCTTGGATCTAAGACTGTACCTTTTCAGCAGGTACCCCAGCAGCTTCTGAGGCATACTATAGTTAAGAATCACTGGGCAAGGGGAGATTTAACCTGTTGCCCTTGACAGGATTCCGAATTTTCGCGACCCTGCAGGACACAGTAGAACTGCCCATAGGGTTTCTGAGACCATAGCCCTGGTGGCGCTATGGGTTAGGTGTTAGGTTGCTCACTGACCTTTTCAGTTCAAAACCACCGATCTCTTCCCAGGAGAAAGATGAGACTTTCTGCTCCAGTAATGATTTACAGTCTTGGAAACCCTACATAGAGTCTCTATGAGTCAGAATTGATGGCAGTGTTTGTTATTTTTTGAGTATAATGAAATAACCAGGCAGTGTATCCAGTTCAGATCACTATGAGTCTGAACCAACTGAACCAATTGATATCTAACAACAGTATAATGTGCATAAACCAGTTAATACATATTAGTTAAGCCTTCCATTGTGAGCGGAAAGACACTGAGGCTACACAAGAGAAAAGAGCTGGTAATCTGTTCCCATAAAGATTGTTGTTGTTGTTAAGTGTCATCGACTCATAGTGACCCTGTATAGGGTTTCCAAAGGAGCAGATGGTGAGTTTGAAGCACTGACCTTGTGGTTAGCAGTGTAGCTGATCCTACAGCTATACATAGAGCAGTTCTACTCTGTCACACTGGATCACTGTGTTGTTAGGTACTGTCAAGGCAGTTCCAACTCATAGCAACCTTGTGTACAACAGAATGAAACACCATTCAGTCCTGTACCATCCTCATAATTGCAGCTAGGCTTGAGACCATTGCTGAGCACTGTGTCAATCTATCTTGTTAGGGGGCTCCCTCTTTTTTAATGTTCCTCCACTCCAAATATGATGTCCTTCTCCAGGCACTGGTTTCTTCTGACAACATGTCCAAAGTATGAGAGACGAAGTCTGGCCATCCTGTATCACTGTGACTTGGAAAATTGATTCAATGGCATCTATTAACACAACAGTATGTGAGTTCACATTCAGTTTGACCCTGGAGCTCCTCTGACTTCCTTTGATTCTGTTCTCAGGCTAATGAATACTCTTTTCTTGTAATATTTGAACTCAGTTGGCAAGATATTCTGTTTCTGGGCACAGTAAACAAATTTTGAATTGCTATTTCCCAAAGGCTTTTGTCAGCTAAAGTTTTGAGGCTGGCTGTAGCTCTGGCTTTTACCAGTAGGGAGCATAGTCAGTCTATTGATCTTAGGCTTTGTATAACAAAGAATTCTGAGATGGTCTTTTCTCTCTTTTGGTATGGAAATCTTAGCCTGGGGGTTGGATAATAAGAGACATGGGCTACCTCTGTGTGAGGCAGAAGAAATGTGACCCTTAAGGTGGGATTGTTAATTCTTCAAAGCTAATACAGAGTGAAACTTTTAAATCTAAAACTTTCATATCTGAAATCTATATTCTTCTAGGCATGGCATTCTATAAAATGAATTAGAAACCTCCTTTCATGAGTAATGTGCATTCCAGTTGAATACTTTGGATTAAGGTGTGAAATGTAGAGAAACAAGTAAGTAAAATTATGAGATGTTGATTATTCTATATTTTAAAACAACGTGTTCTGACATGTAGAAATAGACACCTGGAGGGAAATACCTGAATGCCTGATAAAAGATAAATTGCAATTTTCCCTGTTGTGAGGAATTTTTCCTCAGCTCCCACAGACCGTTTAATTATCATCTGAAAGGAAAGTAGAAGTACTAGAGTTTCCAGGCTTTGGGGAGGAAAAATAAAATGTGGATCAGCTTGCTCTCCCCTCCCCCTAGCCTTCCAAAGTCAAAATACCTTGGATCATACTATTAATTCACTCAAATAAAGACACTTTTCTGCAGTTTCTGTGCAACTTCTCATAAACTCAAAGAGAGGGATTTAAATTCATTAATAAAATATGTTGTTAAGTGCCATCTAGTCTGTTGCGACTCATAGTGACCCTGTATAGGGTTTCCCTGGAGCAGCTGGTGAGTTTGAATCACTAGCCTTGTGGTTCAAACCGACCTTGCTGTCTACTGCCTTATCCCACAGCACTGCACCAGGACTCCTAAATAAAATATGTTGTTGTTGTTAAGTGCTGTGGAATCGATTCCGACTCATAGAGACCCTGTATAGGGTTTCCGAGGAGCAGCAGGTGAACTTGAACCACCGACTTTGCAGTTCAACTGGCTTCGCAATCTGGTGCATTAACCCAAAATGCCCCACCACGACTTCAAATAAAAATATGGTGGTGGTGGAATGATCTAGACACTGGGAAAACATGTTAAAAAAAAAAAACCAAAAACCAAACACATTGAATATAAGACAAGCCGTATTTTTGTGAAGCAATCCTTCAGTACTTGAAGTGGGCTTCATTTTTAAGATACTTAAATGTAATACTGGGTCAAAACACTGGGGAATGTTGCTTAATATTTACTTGAGTACTCACAATGAATGTGCTGTAGGGAATCAGTTTGTATTGGCTTGAAGACTAAACAAGTTTCAAACCAATAAATTTTTTTCCCTTATTTTTTCTCTGGTGGCTTGAATAGTGATTGTAGTTTCTCTGAATATAAAGGTGTATGCCTTTGGGATTGGTCTATAAATTGGTTACAGCCATTTGCATCACCAAAGTTGTATTCATTGGGTGATTGATAGGGTCGATTGATGTTTCAAAAAAAAAAATGAAGATTTAGAAAAATAAGTGTGGACTATTGGCTACTTGAAAGAAAAGGGAAATTTCCCTGGGTGACAGTAAAATAGAATTTGCTTTTTTTTGGCCTTAGATTCTCACATCTGCTCTGTGTATGACGTGTCATGAAATTTACTCTGTCCTACTATACACATTTTGATTCCCTATAATGTAGAAGATGAACTTTCTCTAGTCAATTTAAGTCTGTCAAAACAAAACCTCTTGGAAGAATAATATTCATTCTATAAAGGTCTTATCCCAAAAACTGATAAGGATATTGGAAAAGATAAACCTGTTCCCATACCTGTCTTCAAAAAGGTACTCTATTTTGATTCAGAAGTAAGAGCTGTAGTTATTGAAAGTTTTTTTTAAACCCTGTAAAGAAAAATAACTAATAAATGGAACTATTTACCTTGTTATATACTATTTTTGGAGTTCTGGTGTGGTGCTGTAGGATAAGCACTGGACTGCTAACCACAAGATCAGTGGTTCAAACCTACCAGTTGCTCCTTGGAAGCCCTATACAGGGTCGCTATGAGTTAAAATCAAGTCTACTGCACGTAGCAACAACAACATGCTTTCTTTAGGTAGACTCTATGCCTGCTGTTAGTTTCTATGCAGTTGCTTGTGATTAATGGCCACCCCATGTGTTTACAAAGTAAAACAGCTCCATATGGTTTCCTTGGTTGTAATCTTAATGGAAGAAGATCACCAAGCCTTTTCTTTCATGGCCTTGCTGGATGGTTTCCAAATTATAAATCTTTAGGTTAGCATTCAAATACAAAATGCATGCATCACCTAGGGATGGTTGTTGTTAGGTGCCATCCAGTCAGTTCTGACTTATAGCAGCCCTACTATGTACAACAGAATGAAACTCTGCCAGGTCCTGTTCCATCTTTACAATCTTGTTATGCTTGAGCCCATTTCTGCTGCTACTGAGCCAATCCATCTCATTGGGGGTCTTCCACTTTTTCTCTGAACCTCCACTTTACCAGTCCAGAGACTGTTCCCTCCTGATAATATGTCTAAAGTATCAGAGACAAAGTCTGGCCATCCTGGCTTCCAAGGAACACTCTGGCTATACTTACTCCAACACAGATCTGTTTGTTATTTTGGCAGTCCATTGTACTCTCAGTATTCTTGTCCAACACCATAACTCAAATGCTCAAATTCTTCCATGGTCTTCCTTATTCACATACATATGAGATTATTGACAATACCATGGCTTGCGTCAGGCGCACTTTAGTTCTCAAACTGACATCTTTGCTCTTCAACACTTAAAAGAGGTTTTGTGCAACAGATTTGCTTAATGCAATACATCATTTAATTTCTTGACTGCTGCTTCCATGAGTGTTGATAAATAAAATGAAGTCTTTGATAACTACAACCTTTTTCCATTGATGTGGATGTTGTTTATTGGTCCAGTTTTGAGTAGTTTTGTTTTCTTTACATTGAGGTGCAACCCATATCGAAGGCTATGGTCTTTGATCTTCATCAGTAAGTATTTTAAGTCCTCTTGGCTTTCAGCAAGCAAGGTTGTATCATCTGCATATCGTAGGTTGTTAATTAGTCTTCCTTCAATACTGATGCCATGTTTTTCTTCCTGTAGTCCAGCTTCTCTGATTATGTGCTCAGCATACAAATTGAATGAGTATGGTGAAAGAATACAACCCTGGTGCACACCTTTACTAATTTTAAAACATTCAGTGCTCCCTTGTTCTGTTTGAACAACTAACTACCTCTTGGTCTACGTGTACAGGTTCCTTATGAGCACAATTAAGTGTTCCTGAATATTTATTCTACACAATATTGTCCATAGCTTGTTATGATCCTCACAAATGAAAGTCTTTGTGTAGTCAATAAAGCACAAGTGGATATCTTTCTGGTATTCTCTGCTTTCAGCCATTGTGAACTGAGTGATAGTTTACATGGGAGAACATCAGCTTTACACCACCATTTCATTGCAACGATTACAATTGCCTCCATGCATCAGCATTCAACAGCATTTGCTTCCATTTCCTCTTTTTTTTGGGTGGGGTGGGGTGGGGTGGGGGAGCATGTACACAAAAACACTCAGGAATATATAATAATTTAAACAACCAAAGGACACATTCTGCAAGCCTGCCTCCTGGCAGCCAGCACCCAGTCCCTCTCTTTCTATGAGTCCAGAGTCCTCGGCTGCTCCCTCTCTCCATGGCCTCATCTCTGCCTCCATCTCTAGTGTCGTTGCTTCTCTGGATAGGGTCCCTCATTCTGCTTGTGCTCTTCTCCCGTAATGGTCCTAGGGTCCTCTGTTTCTGGAATGCAAGATTAACTACTCTTACATTTATGTTACAAAACGTCTACCTTTACAGTTGTGACAGTCGCAATTAGTCATGATAATTACTCACTATTGAATCATAAGAATCTTATCCCCATTTCTTTTCACCAGACCCATCTAGACAAGATGAAAACTATTCAGTGGGAACTCTATTTCCCCCCACACACTCTTAAAATTAAAATTCCTTCTTGAAACCTTGTAAGCCAGTCACTTAATGCCTTTATTGCCCCCTCATTTTAAGTAGCCAATGTCTAAGATGAGGAGCTCTGGTAGTGTAGTGGTTACAAATTGGGCTGCTAATCTTATGGTCAGCAGTTCGAATCTACCAGCTATTCTGCGGGAGAAAGATGAGGCTTTCTGTTCCCATAAAGATTTCCAGCCTCGAAAACCCTGTACGGGGTCACTATGAGTTGGAACCGACTCCACAGCATATAATAATAACAATAACAACAATGTCTGAGATGCCCGTCCCTGCCTACCTTGTATACAGAGGCGATAGGATTGATATTTGATGTGAAGACTCCTTCCCTCTCACTTGGTATTTTGAGCTACTTCATCCTAAGTATAGGTCAACTTCATCAAATTGTAGCAATTTACACTTGCTTCCTTTATCAAAAATTGTTCTTTTTATCTTCCTCTAGTCGAGTTCTGATTATCAAGCCATTGAGGCTAGATCAAATGGGTACTATCTCCAAGTTTGGGTGTTCTTATACATCTTCTCTCACTTCATATCAGCTGGATACTTCATTCTCAGCTCTAGCCCTCTATGGCTATGTCCTTGTTCATGGGCTCAGGAGTCCCCAGGTCTCACCACACTTTGGACCAACCAGCCCTTCCTCTTCTCTCTTTCATCTCCAGGTCAACAGAAGTCTATGGAATGTGGTTGAACTCAGCCCATTTCTTCATTGTTGCCCTTCTCCCTCTTCCACTCACCAGTAGACCAACATGGTCATCAGCAAACTTACATGCCTGTTCATGTGTTCCCTTTGAGTCTTGTCTTGGAGGGGGGTTTGTCCTGAAGGGACTTGATTGCTTGCCTTGATGGCTTCCCGGCAAACAGCTTGCTTATTCTTGTAATAGCCAATCATATTGCCATTTTAGGTCTGGATTTTTCCTGTTGACCATTCTTTGAAGATGTATCTTCTGTTGTTTTCGCTGTTCCAGGCTTGTCTACTTGTCCTTTCTAGTGGAAATAGCCCACCTCAGAAGTTTCTGGGTGGGGCTCAAGATTGCACCCAAAGTCCTATGTACTGCAAAGGCTCCACAAAAAGCCTATTTTGCTGGGCATGTTCTAGATTCTCTTTTAGGTATTCCAACCAGTTATAGGCTGAAGATGGGCTTACAAGCTTTCTGTAATCATGTTTCCCAGCATTCCTTTCTATCCCACTCAAGTGTCTATTTTACAATAGTAGGCAAGGGAAACCAATATTCATAAGACAGTCAAGCATCTTAAAGTTATTTTTCCTCTTCAGACTATGGCTTGATCCTTGTATCACAGAGCCCTGTTGTTCCAAGTTTGAGCATACATCATTACCTCTGTCCCATTTAGCCCATGCAAACCTGCCTCAGTGTTCCCCTATCGACCTTATTCTTCCACCCCTTCCCCTTCTTGTGTATTGCCCTCTCCATCACCCAAACTATGATGTGTCTAACCCCTACCCTGTACTCTACCATCTCCTCCATCCACCTCTCACCCCCTGGTACAGAATCCTTTTGAGCCTCTGGAAGTTCTCTGTCAATGTATGGTTGCAGCATTTTTTTTTTTTTTTGTATTATCTTTATCAAAATTTTATTTGCATGTAATATTAATGGTATTGTCCAATGATTTCTGCATTCTGTTGGATCACTTCTCTTTGGAAGGGTCACAAATATGAGTCCTTCCAGTGCTGCATCTATTTGTTGAAAGAGTTCAATTTGTATTCCATCAATTCCCTGTTCCTTGTTCTTTGCCAATGTCTTCCATGCATCTTGGACTTCTTCCTTTATATACTACTTT